>NC_053023.1:603292045-603463303 GCF_003073215.2 Triticum urartu | reverse complement strand
CTGTCACTCTAGCAACCCATCATCTACTTATTACTTCCCAATGCCTTGCTTAAACCCTAGTAGATGATGGGTTGCTATAGTGACAAAGCGTAAACCCTAGTTTATGCGTTGCTTCGTAAGGGGCTGATTTGGATCCATATGTTTCATGCTTTGGTTAGGTTTACCTTAATACTTCTGTTGTAGTTGCGGATGCTTGCAATAGGGGTTAACCATAAGTGGGATGCTTGTCCAAGTAAGGGCAATACCCAAGCACTGGTCCACACACATATCAAATTATCAAAGTATCGAACGTGAATCATATGAACGTGATGAAAACTAGCTTGGCGATAATTCCCATGTGTCCTCGGGAGCGCTTTCCTTCATATAAGAGTTTGTCCAGGATTGTACTTTGCTACAAAAAGGATTGGGCCATCTTGCTGCACCTTATTTACTTTTATTACTTGCTACTCGTTACAAATTACCTTATCACAAAACTATCCGCTGCCAATAATTTCAGTGCTTGCAGAGAATACCTTACTGAAAACTGCTTATCATTTCCTTCTGCTCCTCGTTGGGTTAGACACTCTTACTTATTGAAAAGGCTACGATAGATCCCCTACGCTTGTGGTTCATCACAAGGCTGATAATAGTTTTAACTTTGTGGCTAACACCAATGCACAGAATAATGATCACCGTCGTAAAGGTAAACCGCCCCCGCGGGTCGGAGGATCCGGTATCGATCTTGAACATATGTTAAATCAGCCCTGCCCAAAACATGGTACGAAAGAAAGACCATCTGGGCACCTCTGGAAAGATTGTCACATTATGAAAGAATACAAGAATTCCAATCTTTTCCAAGACAGTCATGGGAAAGGTGGCGGTTCTGGATCCGGCTTTCATGGTCTGGGTTACGGCGGTGGCGGTTCTAACTCTGGATTCCAGGGAAATCAAAGTAATCATGGCAATCAGGGTGGTTACAACCAGCAGAGTAATCAGGGGGTGAACAACAACAACAGTGTGGTTATCAGAGCAACCCGAAGCAGTTGAACAGTGGGCAGTATCATGTCTTTACCACTAGCTTGTGTAAACGTGATCAGAAGCTTCATAGGAGGTCAGTCAATGTTGTTGAGCCGGCGGTTCCTCGTTACCTGCGCTGGTCTGAGCGGCCCATCGTGTGGAGTAGGGAAGATCACCCGCCCCGGGTTGATAATCCGGGTCATTTGGCTTTGGTGGTCGCACCTCAGGTTGGAGGGTATAAGTTTACCAAGGTACTCATGGACGGAGGGAGCAACATCAATATCCTTTATTATGAAACTTTCCATCGCATGGGGTTGACTGATAAAAATCTTAAGCTATCAAATACTGTTTTCCATGGCGTGGTGCCTGGTAAGTCGGCATATCCTGTTGGTACGATAGTTCTGGAAGTCATTTTTGGGGATGATCGTGACTCTAGGTCAGAGACATTGACCTTTGAAGTGGTCAAGATCCACAGCCCATATCATGCTCTGTTTGGACGGCCGGCTTATGCCAGTTCATGGCATGGCCATGTTATGTGTATCTGCAGCTCAAGATGCCGGGTCACAAAGGAACCATCACGGTTCATGGGAGCCGTAAGATAGCTCTGGAATGTGAAGAAGGGGATGCGGCTTATGCTGAGTCGATTTGTGCAATGGAGGAGTTAAAATTTTACAAGGACAATGTTGACCCAACAGATATAACATCTTTGAAAAAGCCAACCACAGAGCATGATCCAGTTCTAAAGTTTAAATCAGCAGATGATACCAAGATGGTTGATTTTGTTCCTGGCGACTCATCCAAGCAGTTCAGCATCAGTGCTAATCTGGATCCGAAATAGGAAAGCGTGCTCATCGAGTTCATCCGTGGGAACCGGGACATCTTTGCATGGAAGCCTTCAGACATGCCGGGTCTATCGAGTGAACTCGCTGAGCACACTCTTAATATTGATCCAAAATTTTAGCCGGTTAAATAGTTTCTTCATCGGTTTAATGAGGAGAGGCAGAAGGCCATAGGAGAGGAAGTAGCCCGGCTCTTGGCAGCTGGGTTTATCGTTGAAGTTTTTCATCCTAAGTGGTTGGCTAACCCGATGCTAGTACTTAATAAAAATGACACGTGGCGCATGTGTGTGGATTACACGGATTTAAACAAAGCTTGTCCGGCTGATCCTTTTGCTCTCCCTCGTATTGATCAGATTATTGATGCTACGACGGCTTGTGAACGTTTGAGTTTTTTGGATGCGTATTCTGGTTATCATCAGATCAAGATGGCAGTTAAGGACCAGGAGAAGACAGCTTTCATAACTCCCTTTGGAGCCTTCTGCTATGTGTCTATGCCTTTTGGGCTCAAGAGTGCCCAGGCGACTTACCAGAGATGTGTGCAAAATTGCCTTCATAACCAAATTGGGCGTAATGTTCATGCTTATGTGGATGATATTGTGGTAAAGTCCAAAGAGAAGGAGACATTGATAAATGACCTGAAGGAAACCTTTGATAATCTCCGGGTTTATAAGATGATGCTTAACCCGGCCAAATGTGTTTTTGATGTGCCAGTAGGCAAACTCTTGGGGTTTTTGGTGTCTAACAGAGGTATTGAAGCTAACCCGAAGAAGATTAAAGCCATCACTTCACTGGCTAAACCAGCGTGTATCAATGATGTGTAACGTCTGGCGGGTCGTACTGCGGTGTTGAGCCGGTTCATAAGCCGGATAGGAGAGAAGGATATCCCTCTGTATCAGATGATGAAGAAGACAGATAATTTTGTCTGGAGTGAGGCTGCTAATACAGCGTTTAAGGATTTGAGAAGCAACTGGTTGAGCCGCCCGTGCTTGCTGCCCCTATTGATAAAGAACCTTTGTTATTATACGTGGCTGCTAATAGCCGGGCTGTCAGTGTGGCTATTGTGGTGGAAAGGAAGGAAGCAGGCAAGGAGTATCCGGTTCAAAGGCCGGTTTATTATATCAGTGAGGTGCTTATTGAGTCTAAGCAGAGATATCCACACTGGCAGAAGCTTGTATATGGGGTGTTCTTGGCCAACCGGAAGCTTAAACACTATTTTCTGGGTCATCCCATCACTGTGGTTAGTTCTGCTCCTTTGGGAGATATCATCCAAAACAGGGAGGCAACTGGTCTGTTGCTAAGTGGGATATTGAGCTTGGACCTCACGGGTTAAAATATGTGCCTCGCATGGCCATCAAGTCTCAGGCACTGGTGGATTTCATCAATGACTTGACAGAGCTACAGATGCCTGAGGAAAAGCCAGATAACATGTATTGGACTATTCACTTTGATGGGTCCAGGCAATTGGAGGGCTCAGGGGCTGGAGTTATTCTTGCTTCCCCTCGAGGTGATCAATTTTGTTATGTTCTCCGTTTGATGTTTCCCTATACTAACAATGCAGCTAAGTATGAGGCCTTGCTTCATGGTCTTCGTATGACTAAGGAGATGAATTTAAGCCGGGTTAGGTGCTTTGGCGATTTAGACTTGGTGGCTCAACAAGTCTCTGGTACTTGGGATTCTAAGGATCCACTCATGGTGGCTTATTGACGAGAGGTGGGCATTATTGTTGGTCATTTCAAAGGCTATCAAGTTGAGCACGTTGACCGGAGGAAAAATAAAGTGGTGGACGCTTTAAGTCGGTTGGGTTCTCAACGTAAACCGGTGCCGCCTAATGTATTTATTGATGTTTTGCATAACCTGTCGGTCAAGTTACCTACAGAGGAATATTTGGCTATTCCTGGCCCGGAAGCTCAGTTCATGGCGGCTCTTCATGCCGGATTGGACAGTACCTTACTTGGCTTATATGACCCAGGGCAAGTTACCTGAGGATGAAACCTTAGCCAGGCAGATAACCCGGCGGTCTAAGTCAATGACAATTGTTAATGGAGAGTTACATCATCGCAGTGTCATAGGGGCGTTTCAACGTTGTGTTTCTCCAGAAGAGGGTTGTGAGATCTTACGAGAGATTCATGAAGGAGATTGTGGTCATCATGCAGGTTCAAAATCCCTCGTAGCCAAAGCTTTCCGTCATGGGTTTTATTGGTTAACAACTCATGCTGATGCAGAGGACCTTGTGAGCAGGTGTGATGGATGTCAGAAATTTGCACGACGAGCCCATATGCTGGCTTAAGAATTGAGGATGATTCCAATTACTTGGTCGTTTGCAGTTTGGGGGCTTGATATGGTTGGACCTTTCAAAAGATCCAAGGACAAGAAGACCCACCTTTTGGTGGCGGTCGATAAGTTCACTAAGTGGGTAGAGGCAGAGCCAATCAGCAAGTGTGATGCAACAACGACGGTTCAATTTATGAAAAAGGTGATCTTCCGTTTTGGCTTTCCACGCAGCATTATAATAGACAATGGCAGTAATCTCTCTAAGGGTGCTATGGAAGAATTTTGTCAACTGAGCATATCTGGCTCGGTGTATCGTTAGTGGCTCACCCCCAATCCAATGTCAAGCTGAGAGAGCAAACCAAGAGATCTTGAAAGGCATCAAACCCCGGCTCATGGTTCCCCTGCAGAGGATGCCGGGTTGTTGGGTGGAGGAGTTACCTTCCGTATTGTGGAGCATCAATACCACCCCAAACAGATCTATGTGATATACACCTTTCTTCATGGTTTACGGAGCAGAGGCGGTTCTCCCTAGTGACATCCGTCATGACTCACCTCGTGTGGCGGCTTAAGCTGACAATGAAAGAGCACGTCAAGAAGCACTTGACCTATTGGATGAGGAGCGTGACATCGTAGAGGCTCGTTCGGTGATTTACCAACAAGATCTGCACTGATATCACAGTCGCCGGGTTAAAACCAGAACTTTCCAAGAAGGCGATCTGGTGCTCCGGCTTATCCAGGATTAGACTGATATGCACAAGTTATCCCCACCTTGGGAAGGACCCTTTGTGGTAAGCAAGAATCTAAACAATGGGTGATATTACCTTATCGATGTTCGAGACCACAAGGACTCACGCACGTCGGAGGAAGAGACCCGCCGGCCCTGGAATATTGCTCACCTTAGTCCTTACTACACTTGAGCCACCGACTCTTCCAATGTACATATTTTGACAATGTATATATTATGATCGATATAATAAAGCCGGCATCCCTACTAAAGTAGGGCCTCTGTCATTTTTTCTCCTCTTTAAATAATGAGTTTTTGGTCACATGGGGGCTTCTGCTTTATAAAGCAAAGTTATGATTACCCTTTGATCCGGCTTATAGGCCACATAAAAAACTTGGGGGCTTACTACCCAGGTTAAAGGGACCAAAGAGAGTCTGTTGCAAAAGCACAACTCAAACATAGGTACCCCTTGAGCACAGCTTAAAATATTGCTTGGGGGCTTTTTTTGTTCTAAAGAACAAAGAGTTCATAACCTTGTGATAGGCTATAAAAGCCAGGCTTGAAAGCCAGGTGTATTCACCTAAAACCCCGGGTTATCCTACCTGTAAGCCAGATGCTTCTCCATCAGGTAATCCTGATTAACCCGCCGAACTCTTAACAGTCAATCTTTTAAACAAGACCCTGAACTCGTTAAGGTTAAACGCCGGTTTGTCATGAGAGGGCGCGGTTTACGGAAAGCAAGGAGAAGCTTAGGCTGATAAAGCCGCCTTCCTTGAAACTTGGATAAATCAGCCTGTGATGCACGATGCTACTCTGACCCCGCGTACTCCTGATAAGTCTATCTTTAAATAAGAACTGAACTTATCTGGGTTAAAATGTTGATTGGGTAATGTGAGTGCCAGCTCACGGAAAGCGCATACCTTTCAGTGGCTAATGCTAGTTTCATTGAAGAAGATATTTTGGCTTGGTGGCCTATGAAAGCCTTGGATTTTATGTTGTTTGTTGCTTTGAACATCTTTTTGAGATTTATTTTCTTTTGTCACATAGTAATATATGGTTGAGAATCAATAAGGCTTATAATGCCTTCTGAGTCGTATATGACATTAACCGGTGTTTATTGACCCGGCCTGGCTTTGATTATAAGTCGCCAGTATGAGATAATATCCGGTGTTTATTGACCCGGCCTGGTTTTGAATATAAGTCGCCAGTATGAAATAAACATAATATCCGGTGTTCCTTGACCCGATCCGACTTTGTTCATAAGCCGGTAATCTTTAACAGTTACCAGTGCTCGGAGCTTTGGGCTATCACCCTTACTACACTAGCTTGACAAACTGATACGTCCATTTTGCATCATGCTTTTATATCGATATTTATTGTATTATGGACTGTTATTTCACTTTATGTCACAATACTTATGGCTATTCTCTCTTATTTACAAGGTTTACATAAGGAGGGAGAATGCCGGCAGCTGGAATTCTGGGCTGGAAAAGGAGCAAATATTAGAGACCTATTCTGCGCAACTCCAAAAGTCCTAAAACTCCACAGAACATCTTAAAATACATAAAGAAAAATCCTCGCCAAAGATGAAGGCCAGGGGGCCCACACCCTGCTCACGAGGGTGGGGGGTGCCCCCCCTAGGGCGCCCCCCTAGGGCGCGCCCCCTACCTCGTGGGCCCCCTGGTGGCTCTCCGACGTCCATCTTCTCCTATACGAAGTCTTTCGATGAGAAAAAAATAAAGAGGAACTTTTCGGGATGAGACTCCGCCACCACGAGGCGGAACCTTGGCGGAACCAATCTAGAGCTCCGGCAGAGCTGTTCTGCCGGGGATACTTCCCTCCGGGAGGGGGAAATCATCATCATCGTCATCACCAATGCTCCTCTCATCGGGAGAGGGCAATCTCCATCAACATCGTCACCAGCACCATCTCATCTCCAAACCCTAGTTCATCTCTTGTATCCAATTCTTGTCTCAAAGTCCGGGATTGGTGCTAGTAGGTTGCTAGTAGTGTTGATTACTCCTTGTATTTGATGCTAGTTGGTTTATTTGGTGGAAGATCATATGTTCAGATCCTATATGCATATTATTACCCCTCTGATTATGAACATGAATATGCTTTGTGAGTAATTACGTTTGTTCCTGAGGACAAGGGAGAAGTCTTGCTATTAGTAGTCATGTGAATTTGGTATTCGTTTGATATTTTGATAAGATGTATGTTGTCTAGCCTCTAGTGGTGTTATGTGAACGTCGACTACACAACACTTCACCATTATTTGGGCCTAGAGGAAGGCATTGGGAAGTAATAAGTAGATGATGGGTTGCTAGAGTGACAGAAGCTTAAACCCTAGTTTATGCGTTCCTTCGTAAGGGGCTGATTTGGATCCGTATGTTTCATGATATGGTTAGGTTTACCTTAATACTTTTGTTGTAGTTGTGGATGCTTGCAATAGAGGTTAATCATAAGTGGGATGCTTGTTCAAGTAAGAACAGCACCCAAGCACCGGTCCACCCACATATCAAATTATCAAAGTATCGAACGCGAATCATATGAACGTGATGAAAACTAGCTTGACGATATTCCCATGTGTCCTCGGGAGCGCTTTTCCTATTATAAGAGTTTGGTCCGGCTTGTCCTTTGCTACAAAAGGATTGGGCCACCTTGCTGCACTTTATTTACTTTTGTTACTTGTTGCTCGTTACAATCTATCTTATCACAAAACTATCTGTTACCACTTGTTTCAGTACTTGCAGAGAATACCTTGCTGAAAACCGCTTGTCATTTCCTTCTGCTCCTCGTTGGGTTCGACACTCTTACTTATCGAAAGGACTACGATAGATCCCCTATACTTGTGGGTCATCATAAACCAACAAGTGTGATCCAATATCAGAGGTATGATATATTCTTAATCATATATGATTATTATTTCGACCATCCTTGGTTATAAATCATGATAAGTTCATGTTGGGGCACTACAACCCATCCAGCGGTAAACCGCCAGGACACTTTTTCATCTGTTGTATGTAGGAACAGATTCAAGATTGATAATATCATCAGGCATATATAGCATATCTTCGCATGATGGATAAAGAAGTATTATAAACAGCACAATATGCACGATGACATAGCAAAAAAAGAAGTTTAAAGCTAGCCTATTACAAGGCGTTTCGAGCCCAAAAGGATAACTATTTTTCAGTCTCACATACAGCAGATGATAAACCGGCCCCGGTTCATGAATCTTGGCCTGGCTCACTTGAAGGTGGCGGCTCAGCCCTTGCCGGTTCGTCCTCATCCACCACCGTCTAGAAGTTTGGTTTGGACCAATCAAAGCCACGTAGGGTGACAAATTCAGCCTCGTCATCAATCAAGTCAGATGGCTCAATATCAGGGGTGAAAGTGTGCTTACGAATCGGCGGGATTAAGTCCATCACTTTATATGAAGGAGTCGCCATCTTCTAATTATCTGCGTCATAACCCGGCTGATACTTGGTGAGCTTGGTCTCTTCGGCAATGATTGTAGCATGAGGGCGAATCTCCTTGACACAACAAGCAAAGTCTTGTTGATCAAAAAGAGTTCCATCTTCCTTGAGACTGGGATACCCACTGGCTACGTCCGCTGGGTCTAACTCCGGTACCTAGGCTTTGGCACAGCTCAAAGTTGTCACAGCTCCGGCTCTAGCACAGGATCGCTTGATTTCTTGGAACCTAGCGGGCAAGATGGAAAACTTCTTCAAGACATCACTTAATAAGTTTGGTTCTTGATTTGCGGGGGAGATAGTGGCAAGAGTCCGCTAAGATCCAGTGTATAATTGCTCAACAAGTGTGTAAACCGCCTTGAGCTTGACAAACGTGTCTCGGCTCAGATTGCTAATCCTGGGACCTGCAAAGTTTACACAATTGGTTAAGTGGTGGCTCATATTATGATGACAAATATTTACTTTGGGTAAACAACAAGGAGACTTACTGAAGATTGCAGAAACCATCTGAGACACACGGTTCTTTAAACCGGTGAGTTCAGTGGTAACCTCTTCCAGAGCCACCTCGGCTTTCTCAGCCCGCTGCGTCAAGGCAGTCTTCTCATTTACCCAAGCCTCTTTCTCCATAGTAAAGCTGGTTTTCAATTTCTCTGCTTCAGACACACTCAACTGGAATTTGGATTCAGCCTTCTTTGTCTCAGTCTCCCGAGTCGCCAGACGGGTCTTGGCCTCAGACAATTGAGCTTCCAATTCAGTGGTCGCAGCCTGCATACAGTATAAGTTCGTTAAGTTTCATGACAGGTTATAAAAAACAAGTCCCAAGTGCTTTAAAAGCAAACAACACTTGGCACTTGGGGGCTAATGTCTATCAGTGAAATTTTAAAGGAACTGGTTCTTTCCAAGAAGTCCCAAGTGTTTTGTAGGCAATAACACTTGGCACTTGGGGGCTAATGGATATTGCTTGTTTTTTCTTGTTAAGGATTAGCCGGGTGTGCTGTTGACAGACCCAGCTGACTCATGAGGGATATGAAGTTATGTTTTGGTCTCTTACATAATGACTAATAGGACTGGCTCATTCCTACTGATTAAACCGGCCCTTGGGGGCTATAGATGCAAAATTATGCTATCATTAGAATCTGGTTTAAAGTTTTTAACTGTACTTGGAGGAAGTCTAGAACAGAAGCTTATAAACATCTCAAGTCTACTAATCATTCAAGTTTATCATAATCAGAAGATTGGGGGGGCAGGATATATAACTTATATAAGCCGGAGAGCGTACCTCATACTTTTGGTGCATCTGTTTGACCATCTCAATTTTTAAATCACGGCTGGAGTGCACTTGACTGAGATAACCAGATAGCACTTCACTATTACTCAATTGAGCATAGTGGGAGACATCGAACCTCACTTTCCGTCTTTCCATGACTTCCTGTTTGGCAGAGTGTCTCGCTAGTATAGTTGGATTCCCGGGTTCAACAAATCTGGTGCCAGTGATTAAAACATCATCGTTGTCAGTCTCTGGCGGGTTAGCTGAGCTTGACGGTTCAACAGTTGATGGATCAAGAATGGTTTTGTCGACAGACGGCTCAGGTAAATCCGGTCGAGCGTCGATAGCAGGATCTTCCGGTGCTTCAAAGTTTTCTGGTACAAGGGTTGGCTGATCCGATTCAGCGGTTTTTGGATCTTCGGCCGGTTTTTTCACCTTTGCTTTTTTGGGCTTCGCTTGACCGCTAAAGAGAATTTTGGGCAAGTCAGTATAATGATAAGTTATAAAGGTATAGAAGAAAGATAATTATCTTACCCGGGGGCAGTCTTGAAAGCCGGCAGTTGAGTTTGAGATGAGTCGCCAGAAGAAGAACGGGAAATCTCCTGCAAAAATGGAATCAAAATTGGGTGACTAATAAAAGTAGCTCATTGATAAATACAAGGGTTAAGGTTAAAAAACTCATTTTGGCGTTTCCGAGAAGTATTCGGTAAGCCGGAGGATAAATCGTCATCTCCACCGGTCCGGGTCTGGCGGCGCTCTCATGTTGCTATCGTTTCAAAAGAAAATGAGGATCCAAATAAGCCAAGGGGTGTGAAAACCTTACTTTCCGGGTTACCCGCCGAAGTTTCTGCCTTGGTAAAGGTTCTGAGTCGGAGGAAATAATAGTTACCTCTTCTTCGACTGCCTGGCTGGCCCCCGTGTCATCCTGGCAATAGTCAGTGTCAATAAGGTTGTTAAAAAATAGGCCAAGAGAGTCAAGGGCTACCTCTGACTCAGAGGTATCATCCATCTTAAGTAAATCAGAGGCAGTGGGTTTCTTCTTAGACTTCCTGGCGGTCTTTTTGGCGGCTCTCGCAGCAGCCTTAGCCTTTTTGGCAGCCTCATGGTCATATTTGGCCTTCCAGAAGTCAGATTTAGCCTGTGGAAGGATAACATGTTGAAGTCCATGCAATAATTAACTGCTGAGGAAAAAGAAGTCAAAAGATTTACCTCTGGCGCCGGGTTAAGCTTGCAGAAAGGGTTCAAACCCACTAGGCTGTAGTCTTCATATTTGCTATTGACAAGTGTGGTTGCCATCTCAACGATGGCCTCTTCAGTCTTCGCAGAGAGCTATGACGTAAAGGATCATCAGTTCCTCTGGTGTTTGAACACATCAAGCCGGGTCGGCGGCTTAAAGGTATGATCCGCCATGCGACCCAGCAGCGGATTGAGTCGACTCCGGTCAAACCATTTCCTAGCAAGGCTTGAACTCTTCTGATTGTGGGGACAAGTTTCTTGTGTTCAGCGGGGGTGAGTTTATCAGGAAGTTGGTACTTTGCGTCGAGACGATCAGCACAATAACCCAGCATCGGATTTTCATCAGACGGTGAGATGTCTTTATAGTAGAACCATGTTTGATTCCAGTCCTTAGGATGGCTTGGCATGACTACTTGAGGGAAGATGGCGTCTCGTCTGCGTTGAATTGAAATCCCGCCAAGTTCCAAGCTAGGACCGTTGGTGTATTCGTTCTGGCGGTTCAGGTAGAAGTATTCTCTGAAAATCTCGACACTAGGTTCTTCTTGAAGGTATACTTCACAAAAAAACCTGGAAGTTACAGATGTTCGATACGGAATTGGGTCCAATATCTTGCGGATGGAGCTTGAAAAAGTGTAGGACATCCCTAAAGAATTTTGAGCCGGGCAGTGAGAAGCTCCGATTCATATGATTTGTAAAGACAATGATTTCACCACCTTTTGGTTGAGGTCTTTCTTCATCTGGGTTAGGAGCACGATATTGCATGACACTTTTCTCTGGTAAATATCCAACAGTGACAAAATCCTTCAAAGTGCTTTCGGTGGCTGTGGAACGAACCTAGTTGCAAGTTGTCATCGTCTTCGGCGGCATGGTGAAAGGATAATCTAAAAGGAAATAAATTGCCGGCTCACGTTAGTTGGTGGGATTGCAAGTTAACAATTATA
Organism: Triticum urartu; assembly: GCF_003073215.2. Lineage (NCBI taxonomy): Eukaryota > Viridiplantae > Streptophyta > Magnoliopsida > Poales > Poaceae > Triticum > Triticum urartu. Next base: position 603,451,553 of record NC_053023.1, on the reverse strand, counting down.
GTACATGTTTATAATGGCGGCTTAAGCGAGGGCTAATGATATATGGAGTAAAGATAAGCGGCAGAATAAGTCGCCATGACTAAGATATTCAAGAATTGCCGAAAGCAAAATTTGCTAAGTATTGGGACAAACAGATTCCGCAAATTGAGGTTGCAAATTTGGATCTACCGTAGTTCAAAAAAAGGAAATAAATTCGTGATAGTGGAAAAGAAGAGGTGCCCTAGAGGAGATCTGTTGTGGTGGGGATATATATTGTAGTATCAAAACAAGTGCTAAAACTGCTACCGTGCAAGTTTCCTATGGTTTTTGAATCTAACCTATGGATCTAAATAAAGAGAAGGAAGGACAGCGACGAACACCGATGAACACCGACAAATCCTAATGATGGATCCATGACGAGGGACAGAAGGCTTACTTATGCTATTAGGATAGCGGAGTGGCGCCACAGTTTTCTGGTCTACTCAGGGCGATGCAGCGGCCGGAGTTGAGGTCGAGGACGGAGGTCGACGGCGGCGAGGTTCGTACGGGGCGACGCATTGCAAGGAAGAAGAAAGGAGAAGGATAAGAGTGGAAGGTGGCTCTACGGTCCTATTTATAAGGAGACAGGGAAACAGGCAGGCGCGGAAGAAGAGGAGGCCAAATGATGGTTATCCAGCTAATTGGACGCCTTGATTTTCAGAAAGACATTAAGATAAAGATCCGTTAAAAGATGATGTCGTGGCGGGTTTCCGAAATTTTTGGAGATGACGTCATGGCGGGTTATAAGGTTTTCGCAGCGGATATGGAAGGATTTTTCTAAGTTTTGGAGATTGACATGAACAAGTTCAAATCAACCTGGGGCCTAATGTTGGGGAAATAACTAATAGGTATGACCCGCCCAGGATGGGCCGGGTCATCCCTATAACGACCCATCTCAAGGAAGCCCAAGAGCATGTGGCGGTTCATAGATAGGGTTGGTAGAGAGCCGAGACCCGAAGGCGGCTTAAGGCCCATGATTATAAACTGCCATGTATGTAAACTTGTATTGTAAGGTATATGAGAAAGGTCACCGAGCCGGTCACGTTGTATAAACTGGTCGGGACCCTGAGGGCCGCAGGACGTCAACCTGTGTATATAAGGGGACGACCTAGCGGCGGCTTAGGACAAGAAACAACAGATCGAGATCCGGGTCAAGCGTATTCGCTCCCTGCTCATCGAAACCCTAGCAATACCAACTACAAACTGGACTAGGCTTTTACCTTCATTGTAAGGGGCCGAACCAGTATAAAACTCATCGTGTCCTTTGTCCTGATTAACCCCTTTAAGCTAACCTCATCGTGATGGCTCCACGACTAAGTCCTCACACTAGGACATCTGCCATGACAATTCCACGACAGACACCATTGCGTGGCACCTCCACGAATCCCTCTTCAAATGGTGGGATAATAGAACCGACATGGCCAACTGCAATAGGCGACCGATGGCATCAATCACCATGCTTGTGACTTGGACAATATAGAATGACTGGAATACTAGGGTCTTCCGACCCAAGAGCGTATCGCCGCCAATCCTTCTCAAAATTGTTGTCGACGAGACTAAACTATGGGTTATCGCTAGTGCTAAGAAATTAGGGAAAAGTGTGGTAATCGAGTAATTATCAGGCCGTGCTCGGTGGGGTCTTGTAACACTCTAAAACTCCATTCTCCTCATTTAATATATGAGTTTTGATTTTAAAAAATTCTAAACATGCTCCACTTTATTACTCAATGTTATTAGGGATACAAACTAGATCATGAGGCAGAATGAGCCACATATGCATCCCTCAAAAACTCCTAGAGCATGCTTGGCAAGGCTATGAGCCTTGAAATTGGACTTTCTACCTTAGAAGATGAAAGTGCAAGCCTCCAAATCACTAGCCAGGTTGATTCCCGTAAGACATTACCGTAACTTCCACCTGTGCCTTTGTGTAAGAAGGGATAGAGAGGGATTGGTGGAATCAATGTTTATTGCTTGAGCTCCGTGGGCATACATATAGGAGTACATGGTGAACTTGGAGTGCAAGACAAGCCAGAACAAATCCTAGTCTATCTCGTATTCCTAGCTAATCATAATAGTAAACATCTCGCCGCAGTCACAACGGTAGCGATGTGATACGTCTCCGTCGTATCTATATTTTTTATTGTTCCATGCCAATATTCTACAACTTTTACATACTTTTGGCAAATTTTTATACTATTTTTGGGACTAACATATGGATCCAGTGCCCAGTGCCAGTTCCTGTTTGTTGCAAGTTTTTTGTTTCGCGGAAAATCCATATCAAACGAAGTCCAAACGGGATAAAAACTGATGGAGATTTTTTTGGAATATATGTGAATTTTGGGAAGTGGAATCAACGCGAGACGATGCCCGAGGGGCCCACGACGGTGAGGGGCGCGCTCCAGGGGGTCAGGCGCGCCCTGGGCCTTCGTGGACACTCCGTAAGGCGGTTGGTGCCCTTCTTTAGCCGCAAGAAAGCCAATATCCAGATAAAAATCGTGTCCAAATTTCAGCCCAGTCGGAGTTACGGATCTCCGGGAATATAAGAAACGGTGAAAGGGAAGAATCGGGGAACGCGGAAACATAGAGAGACAGATCCAATTTCGGAGGGGCTCTCGCCCCTCCGCTGCCATGGAGGCCATGGACCAGAGGGGAAACCCTTTTCCCATCTAGGGAGATCGTCAAGAAAGAAGAAAGAAGAAGGGGGCCCTCTCCCCCTCTCTCCCGGTGGCACCGGAACTCCGCCGGGGCCATCATCGTGTGACGGCAATCTACACCAACACCTTTGTCATCTTCACCAACATCTTCATCACCTTCCCCCATCTATCTACAGCGGTCCACTCTCCCGCAACCCGTTGTACCCTCTACTTGAACATGGTGCTTTATGCTTCATATTATTATCCAATGATGTGTTGACATGCTATGATGTCTGAGTAGATTTTCGTTGTCCTATCGGTAATTGGTGAATTGCTATGGTTGGTTTAATTTGCTTGTGGTTATGTTGTTTTCCTTTGGTGCCCATCATATGAGCGCATGCGTGGATCACACCATAGGGTTAGTTGTATGTTGATAGGACTATGTATTGGAGGGCAAGAGTGACAGAAGCTTCAACCTAGCATAGAAATTGATGCATACGGGATTGAAGGGGGACCAATATATCTTGCTATGGTTGGTTTTTACCTTAATGAACGTTAGTAGATGCGGATGCTTGCTAATAGTTCCAATCATAAGTGCATAGAATTCCAAGTGAGGGATGACATGCTAGCAGTGGCCTCTCCCACATAAAACTTGCTATCGGTCTAGTAAAGTAGTCAATTGCTTAGGGACAATTTCGCAACTCCTACCACCACTTTTCCACACTTGCTATACTAACTTTATTACTTCTTTACCTAAAACAGCCCCTAGTTTTTATTTACGTGCTCTTTATATTCTTGCAAACCTATCCAACAACACCTACAAAGTACTTCTAGTTTCATACTTGTTCTAGGTCAAGCGAATGTTAAGCGTGCGTGGAGTTGTATCGGTGGTCGATAGAACTTGAGGGAATATTTGTTCTACTTTTAGCTCCTCGTTGGGTTCGACACTCTTACTTATCGAAAGAGGCTACTATTGATCCCCTATACTTGTGGGTTATCAAGACCTTTTTCTGGCGCCGTTGTCGGGGAGTTATAGCGTGGGGTGAATATTCTCGTGTGTGCTTGTTTGCTTTATCACTAAGTAGTTTTTATTTTGTGCTCTTGTTTTCTATCTTTACTTATGGGTAGGAAACGCAAAATACCAAAAAAAATTAGTTCTACCTGCTATACCAATGGTTGAAGAACCACTCAGAATCTATCACACTCCTGAAGCTTTTTACTTGGATCATCTTCGATCCCTATGTGTTTGTGCTGAAACCCCAACTAGCTTAGTTGAGGGCAAATCTTTATATGAGCATGCTTGTTATGTGCGACACCGCTTATCTCAAAAAGTGAAACTTTTAGTGGATCAAATTCATTGTTTGCAACGCTATGCTTGGAATTTATGTGAAATATATGATTTTACTTGTTGTTTTGAAGACCCTAAGAAACACCTTCCCTACCAATGTGAGTTTAGTGATAATGGAATCGTATCTTCGTATGCTAAGGGTGTTTATAATTACTATGATGTTAAATAAATTGAAGATTTTGTTGCTTTTAAGGGTGCTTATGAAATTGCTTCTTTGACTGGAAAGTATGATGCTACTCTTTACAAATCTGAAAATTTTGCCATACTTAAATATTGTTATGATAATTATGCTTCTAAGGCCTATGTTAAACCATATATTGAGGACTCCTCCACTGCCCAAGAAGAGACTAATATTTTGCAGGAGTCTATGGAAGAAGGAATTGATGAAATTGGAGGCTCATTGGATGAAAAAGATGATGAGGAGAGCGAAGAACAAAAGGAGGAAGAGCAGATTAGCTACCCGTGCCCACCTTCTAATGAGAGTAACTCTTCAACTCATACATTGTTTAATTTCCCTTCGTGCTTACCAAAGGATGATTGCTATGATGATTGTTATGATCCCGTTGATTCGTTTGAAAAATCCCTTTTTGATGAACTTGATGCTTTCTATTCTTGTGGCCAAGATGCCAATATGAATTATGCTTATGGAGATGAACTTGCTATAGTTCCTTATGTTAAACATGAAATTGTTTATATTGCATCCACGCATGATAGTCCTATTATCTTTTTGAATTCTCCTGACTACACTATATCGGAGAAGTTTGCCCTTATTAAGGATTATATTGATGGGTTGCATTTTACCGTTACACATGATGATTTTGATAGATATAATATGCATGTGCTTGCTGCTCCTACTTGCAATTTTTATGAGAGAGGAACTACATCTCCGCCTCTCCATGTTTCCAATATGATAAAATTGCAAGAGACTGTTTATACTATGCATTGGCCTTTACTATGTGTGCATGAATTGTTCTTTTATGACATGCCGATGCATAGAAAGAGAGTTAGACTTTGTTGTTGCATGATATATGTTACTTTTTGCTCACTACTAAATCACAAATCATTGTTAATTAAAAATGGCTTTGATATACCTTGGGATCCGGGTGGATCCATTACTTGAGCACTATATGCTTAGCTTAATGGCTTTAAAGAAAGCGCTGCCAGGGAGACAACCCGAAAGTTTTATAGAGTCATTTATTTCTGTTTTGTGCTTTTATAAAGTACAAATCCATTGTATTATAAAAATAATGTGCCAAGATTTGCCTTTAGGATGTTTACATTGCTTGTTGGTTCGTGCGGTGCAAAATAGAAACTTTGGCCGTAGTGCGCGATTTTACGTTTTTTACTGGAACGTCAAACGGTTCTGAAACCTTTTGCACTGTATTTCTATACAAATTGTTTATTTTTCCTAATTTTTTCAGAAGTTTTGGAGTACCATAAGTATGGTGAATTTTCAGATTACTACAGACTGTCCTGTTTAAAACAGATTCTGTTTTTGATGCATTGTTTGCTTGTTTTGACGAAACTATCGATTTCTATCAGTGGATTAAGCCATGGAAAAGTTATATTACAGTATCTACAATGCAAAAAAATTATGAATTGGTTTGCAACAGTACTTAGAGTAGTGATTTTCTTTATTATACTAACGGCTCTTACCGAACTTTCTGTTGAGTTTTGTGTAGATGAAGTGATCAAGAATCGAGGAGGTCTCGATATGAGGAGAAGGAGGAGAGGCAAGAGCTCAAGCTTGGGGATGCCCAAGGCACCCCAAGTAAATATTCAAGGAGACTCAAGTGTCTAAGCTTGGGGATGCCCCGGAAGGCATCCCATCTTTCTTCAACAAGTATCGGTATGTTTTCGGATTCGTTTCGTTCATGCGATATGTGCAAATCTTGGAGCGTATTTTGCATTTAGTTTTCACTTTTCTTTGATGCGCCATGTTGGTATGAGATATTCCATGGTTGATTTATAGAATGCTCATTTCAGTTCACTTATATCTTTTGAGTATGGCTTTATAGAACGCTTCATGTGCTTCACTTATATCATTTGAAGTTTGGATTGCCTGTTTCTCTTCACATAGAAAACCGCCATTTGTAGAATGCTCTTTTGCTTCACTTATATTTGTTAGAGCATGGGCATATCTTTTTTAGAAAGAATTAAACTCTCTTACTTCACTTATATCTATTTAGAGAGATGACAGGAATTGGTCATTCACATGGTTAGTCATAAAATCCTACATAAAACTTGTAGATCACTGAATATGATATATGTGATTCCTTGCAATAGTTTTGCGATAGAAAGATGGTGATATTAGAGTCATGCTAGTGGGTAGTTGTGGATTGTAGAAATACTTGTGTTGAAGTTTGTGATTCCCGTAGCATGCACGTATGGTGAACTGTTATGTAACGAAGTTGGAGCATGAGGTATTTATTGATTTTCTTCCTTATGAGTGGCAGTCGGGGACGAGCGATGGTATTTTCCTAACAATCTATCCCCCTAGGAGCATGCGCGTAGTACTTTGTTTCAATGACTAATAGATTTTTGCAATAAGTATGTGAGTTCTTTATGACTAATGTTGAGTCCATGGATTATACGCACTCTCACCCTTCCATCATTGCTAGCCTCTTCGGTACCGTGCATTGCCCTTTCTCACCTCGAGAGTTGGTGCAAACTTAGCCGGTGCATTCAAACCCCGTGATACTATATGCTCTATCACACATAAGCCTCCTTATATCTTCCTCAAAACAGCCACCATACCTACCTATCATGGCATTTCCATAGCCATTCCGAGATATATTGCCATGCAACTTCCATCATCATCATATACATGACTTGAGCATTCATTGTCATATTGCTTTGCATGATCGTAAGATAGCTAGCATGATGTTTTCATGGCTTGTCCATTTTTTGATTTCATTGCTAGGCTAGATCATTGCACATCCCGGTACACCGCCGGAGGCATTCATATAGAGTCATATTTTGTTCTAGTATCGAGTTGTAATATTGAGTTGAAAGTAAATAAAAGTGTGATGATCATCATTATTAGAGCATTGTACCATGTGAGGAAAGGATGATGGAAGCTATGATTCCCTCACAAGTTGGGATGAGTCTCCGGACTTTACAAAAAAAAGAGGCCAAAGAAGCCCACAAAAAAAAGAGGACAAAGAAGCCCACCAAAAAAACAAAAAAAAAGAGAAAAAGAGAGAAGGGGCAATGTTAATATCCTTTTACCACACTTGTGCTTCAAAGTAGCACCATGTTCTTCATAGAGAGAGTCTCCTACGTTTTCACTTTCATATACTAGTGGGAATTTTTCATTATAGAACTTGGCTTGTATATTCCGATGATGGGATTCCTCAAATGCCCGAGGTCTTCATGAGCAAGCAAGTTGGATGCACACCCACTTAGTTTTCAGTTTGAGCTTTCATACACTTATAGCTCTAGTGCATCTGTTGCATGGCAATCCCTACTCCTCACATTGACATCAATTGATGGGCATGTCCATAGCCCATTGATTAGCCGCGTCGATGTGAGACTTTCTTCCTTTTTGTCTTCTCCACACAACCTCCACCATCATATTCTATTCCACCTATAGTGCTATATCCATGGCTCACGCATGTATTGTGTGAAAGTTGAAAATGTTTGAGAACGTCAAAAGTATGAAACAATTACTTGGCTTGTCATCGGGGTTGTGCATTATTTGAATATTTTTTGTGGTGAAGATGGAGCATAGCCAGACCATATGGTTTTGTAGGGATAACTTTCTTTGGCCATGTTATTTTGAAAAGACATGACTTTATTAGTATGCTTGAAGTATTATTGTCTTAATGTCAAATGATAGACTATTGCTTTGAATCACTCGTGTCTTAATATTCATGCCATGATCAAGATTATGCTAGATAGCATTCCACATCAAAAATTATCTTTTTATCATTTACCTACTCGAGGACGAGCAGGAATTAAGCTTGGGGATGCTGATACATCTCTGTCATATCTATAATTTTTTATTGTTCCATGCCAATATTCTACAACTTTTACATACTTTTGGCAACTTTTTATACTATTTTTGGGACTAACATATGGATCTAGTGCCTAGTACTAGCTCCTGTTTGTTGCATGTTTTTTGTTTCGTAGAAAATCCATATCAAACGAAGTCTAAACGGGATAAAAACTAACGGAGATTTTTTTGGAATATATGTGAATTTTGGGAAGTGGAATCAACATGAGACGATGCCCAAGGGGACCACGAGGGTGAGGAGCATGCTCCAGGGGGTCAGGCGCGCCCTGGGCCCTCGTGGCCACTCCGTAAGGCGGTTGGTGCCCTTCTTTCACAGCAAGAAAGCAAATATCCGGATAAAAATTGTGTCCAAATTTCATCCCAATCGGAGTTACAGATCTCCGGGAATATAATAAACGGTGAAAGGGCAGAATTGGGGAACGCAGAAACAGAGAGAGAGAGAGAGAGAGAGAGACAGATCCAATTTCGGAGGGGCTCTCGCCCCTCCGCTGCCATGGAGGCCATGGACCAGAGGGGAAACCCTTCTCCCATCTAGGGAGAAGGTCAAGGAAGAAGAAAGAACAAGGGGGGCCCTCTCCCCCTCTCCCCCAGTGGCACCGAAACGCCGCCGGGGCCATCATCGTGTGACGGCAATCTACACCAACACCTCTGTCATCTTCACCAACATCTTCATCACCTTCCCCCATCTATCTACAGCGGTCCACTCTCCCGCAACCCACTGTACCCTCTACTTGAACATGGTGCTTTATGCTTCATATTATTATCCAATGATGTGTTGCCATCCTATGATGTCTGAGTAGATTTTCGTTGTCCTATCGGTAATTGGTGAATTGCTATGGTTGGTTTAATTTGCTTGTGGTTATGTTGCTGTCCTTTGGTGCCCATCATATGAGCGTGCGCGTGGATCACACCATAGGGTTAGTTGTATGTTGATAGGACTATGTATTGGAGGGCAAGAGTGACAGAAGCTTCGACCTAGCATAGAAATTGATGCATACATGATTGAAGGGGGGCCAATATATCTTAATGCTATGGTTGGGTTTTACCTTAATGAACGTTAGTAGTTGCGGATGCTTGCTAATATTTCCAATCATAAGTGCATAGAATTTCAAGTGAGGGATGACATGCTAGCAGTGGCCTCTCCCACATAAAACTTGCTATTGGTCTAGTAAAGTAGTCAATTGCTTAGGGACAATTTCGTAACTCCTACCACCACTTTCCAACACTCGCTATACTAACTTTATTGCTTCTTTACCTAAAACAGCCCTAGTTTTTATTTACGTGCTCTTTATATTCTTGCAAACCTATCCAACAACATCTACAAAGTACTTATAGTTTCATACTTGTTCTAGGTAAAGCGAACGTTAAGCGTGCGTGGAGTTATATCGGTGGTCGATAGAACTTGAGGGAATATTTGTTCTACCTTTAGCTCCTCGTTGGGTTCGACATTCTTACTTATAGAAAGAGGCTACAATTGTTCCCCTATACTTTTGGGTTATCACGACGCAGACGATGAGACTGGAGAAGAATCCGAAGGTAAGCTGACAGACATCCCCCAACAGTCGTAATGGTCGATGCATCGCTAAACTTGTGGCTGGAGTGGAAACCGACAAGGTTGCTCAAGCAAGGCGGTAGCCCTTTGTGCCGGTTGTTGAGGTAGCCGAGAGCGTAGGATGGTGAAGCCGTGGTCGATGTCGAGTCGGGGTAGATGGTGTCGAGGAAGCCGCTATGGAGCGGCGGGCGCAAAGAGGCACCGATTTAGTCATGGCCGCAGTGGTGTCGAAGTAGTGGTGCGCCGGGAAGAAGACGTTGTTGACGAGGCATCACGCCGGGTTTGCCAAACCCGGGGACACATAGCGGCAGCAGGCGGGTCGGGGCGACGGTGGGGGCCGCGGTGCTACGGCCTAAAGGGGCGGCGCAGCAGCGGAGCCCGGGTCACTGCAACCGCGGGGACGGCCTCTGGGCGGTGGTGTGGACCACGTCTCGCGGCCCGAAGGGGCAACGCAACAGCGACGCGCGAGTCGGTGCAGCCACGGGGAGAACCATTGGGCGGCAGCCCGACGGGGCGACCCGTTGCTCGATTGATGCAGGGGTGTGCTGAACTCGGGGACGATTTTTACAGGATATGCGGAGGCGCGCACAAGCGACTAGCTAGGTGGGTCGCGTGGCATGCATGAAGCGAAACGGCGACCAAGTGATCAATCTGGACACTCGTAAGGTCGGGGTCCCCGGTCGGTGATGAGGTGGCCGAGCCACTGAGGCCATGTGCGAGGGACGCGCGAACAGCCGACGCGTGCACGTGGCCCACCACTAAGAGGGGCGCAAGCTGCGCATCACAACGCAGTCGGTCCATCCATTATGTGTGGCGCGGCGTCAGGGCTAGCAGACAGATGTAGCCAAGCGAGGTGGAGGCGAGGTTATGCAGGATCTTAATCAGATGAGGGCGACGACGATCGACACAGAGCGGCGGGCGGGCAGACGTGCGAACCACGGCCGGGACGGGCTGCCACATCGCATGAGGCCGCTAGGTCGGGGAGGAGGCCGGGTGGTCGCACCGGTGCCGGAGTAGAAGCGTGCGGGTGTCAACGACGGAGGTGGGCGATGCAAACCGATCTTAGATCTGAAAACAAAAAAACGACGATCAAAGCGACCGCCAAGAGAGAAAAATCTAGATCAACAAATCGGAAAAAAGACTCTTTAGGACAGCCAATCAACACGACCGGCGGATAAACACTAGGTACGGGCGGCGCGACGGCCGGCGACGGTCATGGAGGCCGACCGCCCCGGTGGCAGCGTGTGGGGCGGAAGGGGTGGGAGGTGGCTAGTGTTTGGACCAATTAGGCTAATACCATGTTAAAAGGGAGAAATAGGAATTGCTGAAGTCGTTATTTATTACTTGAGTCCCGTTGGCATATATTGTATATAGGAGTACATGATCAATTTAAAATACAAAGTCAAAATAAATCTTAGTCTACCTCGTATTTTCTAACTAATCATGATACTCAACACTTTATGAACATCGTCAATAACCATATTGTAGTCCGAAGCTACAACGACTCGGTTCACCAGAAGATCAGAAGAAGCTAGAGCAAGAGCACACCATGGCTTCTAGAGATGTTCGAATCGTTCTTTTTTCCTAGGCTCAGATGCTCGAATCGGTGAACCCTGTGAAGTGCACTACCAAAGCACCCAGGAAGAGACCCATGGAGTCTCTGCAAACTGTGAAACTGAGTGGGAAGAAGAAACAACTCCATATACCTTAGTTTTGACATGTCCCGTAGGTGAAAGAATCCAGCGGGCTGCACTTTCAGTTTCAGGAACCATAGCCTATTGCTGCATAGGCGTGGTGCCGTGGTGCCGGCTTAATCATAGCCAAATCAGCTAGGTAACGCTGCACAAAAGCATGTGTTACAACCGAGGGCTAGAAATCTTGTTCATGGAGGGCCTTACGGCGAGCATAAGTAGTGTATGTGCTTAATGAAACGAATTGAAGAGCTCACATGTTAAAAGACAAGAATTTTGGGACGAAGAGAGTATTACATATGGCACCTGATACAACTTGGGCTTTGCTTGGATGTAGATATTGGAGGACTTGGAATTGAATTGGTTTGGCAACCAAATTAGCCTATGCTTTGAAATGGGCTTGAACAACAATAATGATGTTTGGTTGTGAATTTAGTTTTGTTTTTTGAGCAAATTCGTTGCGAATTTAGTTTTTTTTGGGGGGGTGGGGGGGGGATGCTATTCCCTGCGGCAAGCGGCGGAAAGCCAGCAATTGTGCACTCCTCTCCGCGCGCACGCTTTGGGTTGGCCCAAGTGCACGGCGGGCGCGCCCCCTTTTTTCGTTTCTTTTTGTTTTCTTGTTCTTTTTTAAGCTTCAGAAAATGTTCACAAATCCCAAATTTGAAAAAAGTTCAAGATTTTAAAAAGTTCCAAACCAAATTTTAAAAATGTTCAGGAATTTTCAAAAATTCTCAATAATTTTAAAAAAATGTTCCAAATCTCAGAAATGTTCATATATTTCAGAAAATATTCTCGGTTTCATGAAAAGTTCATGAATTTAAAAATTGTTCTTGTACTTCAAAAAAATGTTCATGATTTAGAAAATATACATGGACTTGCAAAATGTTACCAAATTTCTAAAATTGTTCACGAGTTTGAAAACATATTCAGAATTTGAATAATTGTTCAGCAATTTGAGAAATGATCCTAGGTTTAAAAAAATGTTCGTGCATTTAGAAAGAGAAAATAAAAACGAAAAAAGTAACATGGTTTATTTTATTATTCTTTACAAACTTGGTTAAAATAAGCGATATCTGACTTTTTAGATACATCTTATAAATTGGGACAGAGGGGGTGATTTCTTTTTAGTTCAGATTTACGAGCAAGTGTTGCTAGAACTCTTAACTACTTTGCCAAAGTAATAAAATAGCTCTCTTTTTTCAGAATAATAAAATAGCTCCATATTTTTAGAATGTTAAAATAGGCAAAATAGCTCTTCTTTCCACTTATAGACAAAATAGCTCTTCGATCCGAAAGTTCCTACTTATATCTCATGAGATCACCATTTCATAAGTCCATAATTGTGTCGCTTCTCACAACTCTCACGTTTTGTGGCTTTGTGCAACACGCCTCACATCAGGCAAGCGGAACGAGTATTATATGCCCTTTGGTGTCTTTTTTCTTTCTTTTTCGCTTTGGGAGGAGGACTCTCGTGATATTCTGGCCAAGTAGCCCATTTCGGATATGATGAAATGATGCCTTTTTCAGAAAAATGATCTACCGGAAAAAAAGGATGCCCGGTTCACCGCTTGTGAACTACCAGTACCAGACCAGCTTCTTAGTGGACATGCCTAACTATTTGTTACTTTGGAGTTTTTTTTTTGAAGGATTATTATTTGGAGTTGTTCAGAAGCACAAGAAAAAAAAGTGTTTTCACTGTGTCGATGTAAATTTAGTGTGACTCAAGAAAACTCCGCAGTCGATATCGGTTCGAGTTGTTTGGTGGTTTTAGAATGTTGGCTGCGCATTGCTGATGACCTACGAAAGCGCACTGAACGAATTTTGTAATACCATTTGCTACCTTTCAAGTACTCCACTGACCTAATCTCTCAACTTGACGCTTATTGTTTCTGCTGCTGTAACCTGAACTTGTACTTTCTTGGATGTCTGATACACAGTCTTATAATAGCACTACTATCTTCTAGCTAGCAGCCTTACTTAAGCGCGGTAACCTAAATTAAGTACAAACCGTTGGTTGGGCAACTGTTGTTGGTCCCTGTATAGTATAAGCCTGAATTCGACCAGTGACCTAATAAGATGTGATATCCAGATTATTCAGAAGTATATGGGGCTATCGACATGCAAGCATGCAATCTAGTGCTAGATCCGCTACCCTCATGGCTGCGATTGTAAAACATAATACATCCAAAGCTGACGGAGATGCATCAGCGATCATCACCATCGGCAACGCCTTTTCAGGTTTTCTCTTGTATACAAAACTGCAGGTTACACTCACTTACTGGTTCAGACAGAGTCCAAACGCTTTCATGTCAAATTCAGCAGTATAATTAGGTGACAGAAGATATTAGACAGAGGCCGGTTTGATCCACACACGTATGGACTGACGACGACAACTACATGTCTTATTCAGAGATTTACGTCCGCCTCTCAAAACCACCCAGATTTTGCACCATATAAAAGGTAGTAGGTCGTGCCATATTGTCGAAATGTAGCGATAATATTGCTAGTACAAACATCCTCTGTTGTCGCATGTGGCAATAAACTACGTATCCAGTATCAGTATGAAAGTTAAGGCTTAATAAGCTACTGCCTTGCACTCTCCTTTGGCCACCACTCAGAGGAACGCATATGCTCGGAATATTGCTATGCAAAGTAAGCTTTACACCATGATAAGCCAAGAACCCAAGATTTCCAGTATCGCCACTTGCGTCAGTGAGGGTGACAAACCAGAGAAGATTGTGCTTCAAGCCAAGAACGACGGTCCGACTGGTGGTGGGCCCATATTTACACGATCAGCGACGATGGAAAGACAGGGGTACAAAAAACGGGAGATTGGATCATTTGCCACGTTTTATTTGGGGACTTGATGATTTGCCCCGCTTTAGTTAGGATTGGATCATTTGCCCCATTTTTATTTTTCCTTTAGATCATTTGCTTTAAGTCATGTATTAATGAATTATTAATTGTTATAATTCAGCAAATGGACGTGGAATGACCTTTATGCCCTATGATAGTTTTGCTATTTCTCTGCCTAATCTTCTCTCTACCCGGTCGAGCGACAGAAGGAGTACCACTGTTTATAAACTCATATATCTGATACAGATGGGAGTAGCAAAGGGGCTAGGGAGACCACCTGCAACCATGTACGCAGCCCCGGGCACAAGCCAATACGCCGATTCGCCGTGTGCTCTCCGGCGAACACTACCTGCACAGCTGACTCAAGTACTCAACCGATGCTTTTCTTGAAGGCTATCTCCTCACGTAGCTCACGTACATATACATGTACATATACACGATCCGCCGGCAGCAGAAGTCACGAAACGCCAGAACATGGGGCATGGCGATTACTGGGAGATTACAAAACTGATATAGGGGCATAAAGGACATTCTACATCCATTTTCTGAATTACAATAAGTAAGAATTCATTAAAACGGGTAATAGGGCAAATGATCTAATCCAAACTAAAACGGGGCAAATCAGCAAACCTCCAAATAAAGTGTGGCAAATCATCCAATTTCTCTAAAAAAAAACGTGGTCGCTCAACATCAGGGTGACCATGCATCATCATGGGCATCAACGTTCGATTGGCTGAACATATATTCGTCCTAGCAGAGGTTGGTCAGGTGGACCAAAACGTACGCACGGTTGCGCTAACAAACATAGCTCAAAGCAAAGCTCGTACGCACCGTCTCATGGATCCAAGGCCAGATGCACCCAATCCCTGCGCAGAGATTGCAAGACCCATGGGCTCGTGTCTTGTTGTTCCAAAGCCAAAGGTTCATGGAATCCTACGAGATCGCCCGGCGGTTGCTGCACGCGGCCGAGCAACATGTTGCAGTTGCAGAGGCAGCTGCAGGCCCCGGCGAACATCGTGTCGTGGCCAGCAAGAGTTACTGACCCCGCCTCGATCGCGTCACATGAAGGGATCTCGCGACTGGACTTGCTGCCATGTATGCCATACATATAATCTAAGACAATGGCTACGTGCAACCAAAACATCCGTGTTCTGACACGGATGCAGGACCGCATGTCCAAAAATGTGGGCGGCTACATCACATGAACTCTTCAATGCTTGGACATGATCAGTATTCGGTGTAAATTCGGTGGGGGGCAGCAGCGACATGCGTGTGCGTCTTATTTTACTCTCTTCCTTGAATGCCCACCGCAGCCGGTTCGATGATGTACTTCCTCCGTTTCTTTTCACTTCGCGTATAAAATTTGATTGAAGTTAAACTACACAAAGTTTAATCTAATTTATATCAAAAACATGAACACCTATAATACTAGAACTATATAGTATGAAAATACATTTCATGGTGTATCTGATAATATTGTGAGTTAATTTTTTCAAATATAAAGTTAGTCAAACTTCACAAAGTTACAAAGCTTGATTTTGTTCAAAATTTATATATAGACTAAAACAAAAGCGGAGAGATTATTTTTGTGGACTCACTCATAGATAGCTAAATCATACTGCGGCATCCTGTGGTACACCGTTGGAGAAGCCGCACAAGGGTGTTCGACTTTGCCCAAACCAGTGTGTTGCCTTTTTCTATTTCATGTATGTACTATTTTTTCTACTCACTTTGTTTTTAAATGTAAGTCTTTTAGGTATTTTAATATGAACTATATATAGAGCAAAATAAATGAATCTACACTTTAAAATACATTTATATATGTTCATATGTAGTTTATATTAAAATCTTTAAAAAGGCTTATAGTATTAGTATTTAGGAACAAAGGGAGTATTCTCCGTGCATGAAACCACCGGTTGAAGCAAATAATTTTTTTTTAGAAAAAGAGGATGATCCCCGGCCTCTGCATCTGGGTGATATATACAACCAGTTTATTAATTATTCTCACAAGACCTTATAAAGTCATACAATAGTAAGACTAAAACCGTCGTCTAAGCAACAAACTGTCGCTACACATCCAGTTGATGAAGGGGCGCAGATAGTCTGAGCCTAATACCAAACAGACATCATAGCCAAGCCTAACATTTAAAACCTAAGACCCCAACCTAGCCACTTGCCGGGTCTGGGGCACACATTGGTCCGGCGTGCTCCCAGAGGCCGCCGCCGCCAACTGCCTCCGCTCCATCTTCAGAACTGTACTAATGTGTCAACCTTGCTTGGTCTAGCTATCGTCGACGCCACCACTGCGCCCAACGACACCTCCTCCCTGCGCGCAAACAGCTAAGCACGTCGCGGTCGCCACTGATACACCTCAGCGCCATGCTGCCAAGTACCACCAGCCGACACAGCTTGAAGTACTTGGAAAATCTGTCGTGCGTAGCACCTGCCGACCAGGTATGACAAAGCGTAGCACCTGTCGGTCAGGCATGACTTGACATCTCCACCGAAGCTCCGTGCAAGACGAAGCCACTCCACCTCCTGCCTCTGACTTCCAGCGCTGCTCCACAAACGATGCTCCCAAAAGAGAAACGACACCACAGTGCCGCCATCGTCCGATCTGGAACACCAGATCCTAGGATTTCCCCCGGACCAGCACGATTGGGTCGACCGTAGTTACACGATGATGCCTCCATCAAGGTAACGGCGAGAACGCCGCCATCGCCTGCCGTCGGCTCGGTTTTCACCGGCAACCATGTCTCCCCTACTCGCTGCCGGGACTAGATGATGGATCTCGAGATCCGATCACCAAGCCTCTGGCCGCCCATCTCTGGAAGAAGATGACCATCACGTCCACCAGCGTCACCACGCGTCGCCGTTGGCACCCCCATGGTGCCTAGAGGCCGACAAGCCCCGACGAACACCACGCCTCGCCAGCCGCCATGGCCTAGACCCAAGCACCATCAGATCCGGATCGGATCGGGGTCAAGGGCCCCAAGCCACAGCCGCCGCGGAGGCAGCACCACTAGACGGTGCCCTGCCATCCACCCCGCCGTAGGACCGGGTCATCGCCGGAGCTCCGCCGCGCCACACTGCCAAGCCGCCGCCGGAAGAATTCGCGTCGCCGCCAGGGGAGAAAGAGAGACGCGCCAGAGAGAGGCCGCCGTCACCGGCACTACCCGGGCTTTGCCCGGCTGTGTCCCTCAGCGGCGGTGAGGGGGAAGGGAGGGTGGAGGAGGGCCGGCGACGAAGGGAGCTAGGGTTCCCCCTAGTCGCCTCAGAGAGGGACGCGGGGGGCGAGGGGACCTGAAGCAAGCAAGCTGGGGCCTTTTGGCGCTCTGGACCGCAATGGATAGCTTGGCCTGGACCGGATACGCATACTCCACATGCAACGTTCCTTGTGCACCACTCCTAAGTCCTAACGGTGCAGCAGCAACGCACGTGTACATGCTGCCACGGCTTGCTCACAGGTTTAATAGGAGTAGTAGGAATAGGGCGGAAATAACAGGACAACTCAGCCAAGAGGGCAATGCGCCACGTGTGGCTAGGGGACTTTTCTTTTTTTGGCAGAGTAGCGAGGGACATGACAGTTCAGCTGTGATGATAATTGGTTCAAGCTTCGCACTGGGCACGGCAGGGGCACCCCGGTGGTGTCACGGACGGACGGGGCCACGGTCCGGCGACGGCAGCAAAGGGTCGACGTTGAGAGCGATCTCGCCATCAGACACCTCCGATCGAGCTCGATGGCGCGAATCAGGCCAACTCCGCTCCGCAACCTCATTCTGTTCAGATACGTTCGTTTGATGTAAAACAAATACACCAAACGGTCCACACGGATGCAAACGGGTTTTTGTCCGTTTTCTGTCCGTTTTCGACCCATTCTCGATCCAAATTTGAACCGTTCATGAGGTGTAACGGACAATGCGCGGACGGACGGGCCGTGCGCGCGTGTCCTCTCTTGGCCCGCCTGTTGGTGGCACAAGGATATTTTTTCTATCCGCCCCCTCCCCCTCCAGCCGCACCCCATCCACTCTTCTACGCTCTTCCCCTAGCCGCCGCCGCTGCCATTGCAGCTACAACTCGGACGCGCGCTCGCCCAGCCTCCTTCCCTTCGACGCCCCCAAGCTACCCAAGCACGGCCACCTGATTTACGCACCCCGCGGCCGGATTAGGAGCGGATCAGGTCGGTCTTGAGCTCGCCCAGCTGTGGGAGACCGCGCAGCGCCATGGACTTCCTCGGCAAGGCCGCATGCAGGTAGTGGCTCCTCCTCTAGCCGCTCGGATCTACATCGTCGGTGGTCCGCCGACAGATACACGAATGGTGGTCGGTCAGGCTCGGTGCTAGCCCAAAACCTCGTCGGCGCACTGTTGCCACTCATTAAGTGCGACGACTGCCCAAAGAAGGTTGTGCGCCGCGTGTCTACAACGACGAAACATCCCAGATGGGTGTTCATCAAGTGCTTAAACGATTGGGTATGTGCTACTTTAGCTTCGGTTGTGCTCTCGGATTTGACTAGTTGTGCTAACTTAAAATTTTATTGTGTAGAATGGATGCAAGTTTTGGTATTGGGAAGAAGAGTACATCAATATATTGATAGAGCGTAATTTAGTAGATGTTCGTGCACTTTTAGCTAGCATAGAGGCTAGAGATGAGCCTAGTGCACTTGTTGCTAGAATAGAGGCTAGATATGAGACTAGATGTGAGGAAGCAACGTCTACTTCTTTACACTCGAAGAAAAAAGAAGCACGCAAGATCGAGCCTCCACAGATCAACAATGAATGCATCGAAAAGGCACTAATCCGACTTACAGAATCAGTTATGAAAGTTGGATATCTTCTAAAATGTATTCATGTGGTTCTTGTTTTTCTGGTCTTGTTTTTTTAGTCAAAATTTGGTGATGTATTTCATGTATCAAAAATCAAGGATGAAAAAAAGTTATGGACTTGCAAAGAAAAATGTACGCGGTTAGGATGCGTCCGCGGGTTGGGCGCACGACCACCGCATTTCAGGACAGGTCCAGACACGATCCCATTGCCCTACCCAAACGGACAGAATTCGGGCAAAACAGACGTCTGTTTGGGATCGTGCGCTGGAGTTGGCCTCAGATCACGGACGCGCCGCAGGCCCACCTCGAGTTGCGTGCGAGGAAAAAAGAACATATTGTGGCCGCTCATCAGGTAGTACTTCATGAACTTTCAGCTTGTCCATCTTCTTCGGTAACCACGAGGCATTTTCTCACACACAAAAAGTAAGAAAATCAAAGCATTATAATTCTTTTATGAACAATGATGAATGCTTCACCCGCGTGCAAAATTTCATGATGATATAACAATTGTGAAGGTCTGGACAAAAAAATAAATCAATGCTTGAGAATGACAATTTTTTGAAACATTCTGGATCCTTGTTCTTTAGCTATAGCACACTGGTTTTCATGCAGTTTTTGAACTTTAAAACGGGTGCAACTTGGCCGTTCCACTGTTTAGCAGAAAAATATTACTCCCTCTGTAAACTTTTGATCTAAACGATCTTATAAAAAATTACAGAGGGAGTATCATTCAAAAGC
Organism: Triticum urartu; assembly: GCF_003073215.2. Lineage (NCBI taxonomy): Eukaryota > Viridiplantae > Streptophyta > Magnoliopsida > Poales > Poaceae > Triticum > Triticum urartu. The sequence continues at coordinate 603,431,876 of NC_053023.1, read as the reverse complement.
CACACGTGATCCACCGGATATCAAAGAAGTTGTTAACTGGTCGACAAATAAGCAACTTTTCTATCACTAAACCTGGAGCAACAAACCCTTAAATTGTCTAACGAAAGATAGAAGATCACTACGGTTTGTAAGATTTTTATCAACCAAAGCTCTGCCCTTTAATTTAGAGGGCAAAGAGAAACAAGTATGTACAAGAGTTGTTGTGTTATTAAAGGACAAACATGCAAACCTCAAAAACTATATACAGAAATGTACTGGACGAAACCGTGGCAATCGAAAGGGAGCTCGCACGCATTGGATACCTTGAGGGTTGGATTCACCACTTTTGATGTAGGTTAGCATGGGTGGAGCTTCACAGGAATGCCCGGAGGGGCCAAAGACAAAACATAATTTTCTGAGGGGATAATAAAAACTTCATAGATTTTGTTCGAGCGAGGAGGGGAGGGGGGGGGGGGGCATGCCCCCTACAAACTTGTGTGTAGCTCCGCTGGCGTAGGTTAGCCTCGATCCGTCGAAGACTATTCAATTTCTCTCTTTCATGCGTTCCAATCACAAAAAGGAAGTGTCCTTTTGGTGGACACACATTGTTCTTGGATGACTTGTGAGCATCGCATCTCAACAAGGATTGATTGAAGGGAACTTTAAGTTGGTTCTAAAATTAGCTTGCAAAAACATTTTATATTATGGGACGGAGGGAGTACCTAGGGTTTTCTGGAGCCAATTAAAACATTTACCATTTTTTCTCTTGTTGACAAGGATGTTGGTGATCATTTGTACAAGTCCAAGAGCTTGTAAACTTGTAAATCTCATGTTGTACGTGTCTCTTATCAGAATTTTAGAACCGTTTGTTAAAAATTAACAACAAATTCTACAGCGCTTGACATATATAGCTTCAAATTTTCTTGTGATGACTGAGATCTTATATAAAGTGTACTAGAAGTATCTTTTCTTGAAAAGCGAACCCTACAATTACATGAATATGTTGTTTCCTTTTTTTATTTGAGATAGCCAAATGGACGACACCATGATAAAGCCACCGGACAGGAAAGAGGAGGGGGCCGATGCGGCTGCTAGGGTTGAGACTGGCTAAGTCGTCGTTGCCACGTTGTTGGCCATGTGTGAGATGGGGGGAAAGAGAGGAGGATTTGAGTTGGATGGTGTGTGATCTTTCTAAGGAGGGAGGGAGGAGAAGATAATAATTGACGGAAAGGCAATGAATGGAGGACGACTTACAACAACAACTTTCAAATCAACCGAGAAAGAATCACCGCCATTATTTTTATGACTTCAAAATGCTAGAAAAACTAAGCATTTTTTCTGGTCTAGAATAGTTACCTCCGTGGACGTCCTCGTGTATCTCCTTTGCCAGAAATGCAGGATAAACCGTCGAAGTCTCGTCGAGCCCTTATACTTGCAGCTCATGTGTGCCTGCACGAGGGAGCGGTCCAATCGCCTGGATCTTATAGGATTCGGAGCCTAGCATTAGACACAGGACCAGCGCCAACGTGTCGCTCCGTGATGTTGGATGGTGTACCTTTGCCAATTGTCACCCCTCTGTGCCTGTACGCTCAGCGGCAGATCACATGCGCAATTCATACGCCACGCAAGTCAGCAGCGGCAGCAAGCAAGCGACCCATACATATCTGGCCAGGGACAGTGCACATCAAAATATATTGAGAATCTGAAATTTGTCGACCCTGCAACGATCCCACTGGTGCACCTCTCTCTCTCTCTCGCTCTGGTGTGGCGCAAGAGTGCGAGCACTTGGACACTTGGTTCACGGTATCAATCTTGGACGAGACTTCCGTTTCAAAGAAAAGAAAAATCTTTGATGAGGCTGACCGGTCGATGCAGTACATTTTTCTTTTGCCAAATGATAAGTGCCACACGTGTGACACGAAGTAACACCGCCTGACATTTTTTACAACTTAAAAAAATTGTCATCCGAAAAAAAAAACTGAAACTTGTCATCCAAACAGAAAGTTAGACATGCTCACAACTAAAAGTGTCATCCATGGGTAAATAAACTTGTCATAAAAAACGGTAGGGCTGAATTGCTTCGTGCCACATGTATGGCATTTATCAGGGTCATCTTTTCCCAAATGATAATACGTGTCTCATTTGTGTAATGAAAATCAAAGTTACTGATACACTAGACATTGATCTAATAAAGCTGAAAAGATAATATAGCAGAATTCCAGCTTTTGCACAAAAGACTACTAACATAGAAGGAAAACTACAATCAAATCGAAAAATCATCCGAGTTTGGTGCCAATGTCCGTCATCTGCTTCAGGCACCATCACAGCAGCCACAAAAATAAAATGTGACGGATCATCCCTTTGTCCAAGCTCGCCGCGACTCCATCGCTAATAAGCAACTTTTCAAACCTTTAAAGTAGCTTACGAAAGGCGAATCCATCGCCGTTGAAAGAATTTGGCCGATGCAGCACTTAGGACACGTCGTCGAATTTTAAATCTGACACCCCCGCCCGGCAATGATGTCGAAAAAAGAAACCATATCTACCATCTGGCAACCACGGATCCAGCATATGATCCACCATCTTCCGGTTGTTGTCAAAGCATACTACTATCTACATTTCCTCCTGCACTGCCTCTCGAGCACCACGCTGTCATTGGAGCAAACACCGTCACAACGACGGATCTCAATGACACAACTCCATTATCGTAATGCCTCCGCTACTACACCATCCCCACTTGAATAGATTAGCAATCGAATCCAAGTGGGTGATGGATTCAACGCCGATGTAGCCCTTATCGACGCCATAACGTCGAACGGCAAAAACCTAAGCTACTAGGAGTAGGTCCTAAAATCCAAATCTACACGATCCGTACACGCGGATCCAACAAACCCCTTGCCCCCAACGCTCCCCCATATCACCGGCGGAGGACGGCGCCGGAGTATGAGAACCATCGAAGCCCTACCCGCCGCCGTAAGAGGATTTAGGTTTTCGTGACTTAAGCCTGAGAACTTCCACGCGGCAAGCACGCCTTCTTTCTAGAAAATAGTCCGCAAGCACACGTACGTATCGCGCCGACGAGACCCATGGTGACGGCAGGCGACGCAAGTGACGTTCCGTATGGGACGCGTGGGTACGTACGTCGCCGCAGACGCCGGCGGCGAGTGCATGCACGTAACGTGTGCTACGTGGGTGTCGCTGCCCAGCAGTGTCGAGCAAGCACGCCACGGACGCACGGGGTGTGCGCCAGGCAGGCAGGTAGGCCGCAACGGGGAAGCGCCGCTGCTGCAGACACGCACCTGTCCGGCCGCCCGCTTTCGCGTTCGCGCTCGCGCTCGCAGCCCAGCGTTGAAGTTTCTGCGGGGATGGCGGGAGAGAAGCCAAGACGGGTCACTCGTTCCGCGGTGGGAGTCAAAACGGTCGCTGGCAAGTAGAGTAGTAATGCCGTCTAAGCGTCAGCCACAGTGACCACCGGAGATGGATCGGTGCGCTCTCGTAGCCACCGTCGAGGAGGCGACTGACCGCTACGTGCCGTGGCAGGCACTACATACTGATACTATACAGAGTTTTTTCTAATATACCGTCGATTAGAATACGCACTGCTGTACATGGGTTTCTGCAGTTCTATAAAATATACGAGGACGAGACCTTTTTCCAAGACATGGGTCCAATATAGCCACGAGTACCCTTCTTTTTCCACAATCTAGCAGTAATACAGCGATATATCCATCCAAAAAAGATTAGGATTGCTAAATCTCAGTCAAACCAAGTCTCAATTGATGCTCCAATCCAAAACAAGTGTCGCAGTTTTAAACTAGAGCTTGTTATCTAATAGCAGTATAAGGTTTTTTTAAAATGGATCTCTTCTTAAACTTCTTCACGATGTAAGTTGCTCTCTTGCCCAAGGTTTAGTGGTTAATCCTCTTGGGACAAACGCGATCGATCAGTGGAAGTGTGGAGCGAACGGAGGCGGGAAACAGGTCCGGGCCCTCGTGGATCCGCCGTACCCCACTCCGGGTTTCCATTAGATTCTCTCTCAGGGCCCGACCGCGTCACGGCACGGCTTACGACCGGCGACAGAGACCCATTCCTCTCCTCTCCGCTTGTATATATCCGCGAGCTGTCTCGCCTCGCTCCCTCCCCCTCCCTCCCTCCCATCGATCCACAGTTCTTGTGGGAACCCAAGGATCCATCCAGACAGAGACGTCCCGGCCGAGGCAGCAATCACCAAACAGCTCGCGCGAGCGACCACGAGCGACCACGCCTTCAGCTACCTTGCTTCTTCCATCGGCCTCGTCCAGCAAGGAGCGCCATCGGGCCCCGTAACTTGTCCAAGCGCGCGCTCGACACTCGACAGACGGACGGAGCTGGTTGGCCAGGAAGCCATGGACCTCAAGGCGCTGTGCATGTACGCCGCCGTGCTAGCCCTGTTCCTCTGCTCCGCGGCGACCTTCATCCAGAGCCCCACCGACGTGTTCGGCCCGGTGGCGCTCCTCGAGCCGACCCCGTCCTCGGCGCGCGACTTCGGCGCCGTCGTCTCCGACGCGCCCTTCGCGATCCTCCGCCCGGGGTCCTCCGCCGACATCGCGCTCCTCCTGGGCGCGCTGTCGTCCGCGCCGCCGCGCCCGAGGGCGACCGTGGCCGCGCGCGGCGTGGGGCACTCGCTTCAGGGCCAGGCGCAGGCGCGCGACGGCATTGTGGTGGAGACGCGTTCCCTGCCACGCACCGTCGTGGTGGTGGCGGCGCCGCGGGCGGGCGGCGAGGCCACCGCTTGCGCCTACGCGGACGTGGGCGCCGGCGCTCTGTGGGTGGAGGTGCTGGAGGAGTGCCTGAAGGCCGGGCTGGCGCCGCTGTCCTGGACGGACTACTTGTACCTCACCGTGGGCGGGACGCTGTCCAATGCCGGCATCAGCGGCCAGGCGTTCAAGCATGGCCCGCAGATCAGCAACGTCCTGCAGCTCCAAGTCGTCACAGGTATGCAGCACTCGACGCCCACCGCGCACATGCAGCCTACTGTCAATTTTTTTTCCTCCTAAACCCTTTCTCTGTTTCATATCAATTTTCAAAGAAAAAAACAAAGCGCTAAACCTGTAAATTCTGCAGTGATTTACCCCTCTTTTTCATGTTCTTGGTATGCTGGCCGCAGGGAATGGGGAGGTCGTGACATGCTCGCGCACCAAGAGCCCGGATCTCTTCTTCGCAGTTCTTGGCGGTCTCGGCCAGTTCGGCATCATCACCAGGGCACGGATTCTACTCCAAGAAGCTCCTCCGAAGGTACTACATGCATGCATGCCTCGTAGCACTCGCCACATGCCCTCTTTTCTACTACAGTACCAACCATCTTTCGTTACTCTTAAGCTTTATTTGACAATTGGTTACTGTTTTTACCATCCTGGTGATCATCAGGTGCGATGGGTGAGGGCCTTCTACGACAGCTTCGAGACATTCACCAAGGACCAAGAGCTCCTGATCTCAATGCCGGAGCAGGTGGACTACGTGGAGGGGTTCATGGTTCTGGATGAGCACTCCATCCGCAGCTCATCCATTGCCTTCCCCGCCAGCATCGATTTCAGCCCAGACTTCGGCTCCGAGGGCAGGAAGAAGGTCTACTACTGCATAGAGTTTGCAGTGCATGACTTCCAGCAGGACGGCTCCAGCTCCAGTGTCGACAATGTCAGTCTCCTGAATTCACACAGAATTTTCAATTTTCAATTTAAATAAAAAACGCGAGTTAACATCTTGAACAGCAACAGAAAAGGACGGCTGAATACTGGAGTAACGAGCTAGTCTTCTTGTGGTCTTTAAAAAAATTGTGCAGGTTGTGGAGCTGGTGGCAGGGGAGATGAGCCACATGAGGCCCCACATGTACAGCGTGGAGGTGTCCTACTTCGACTTCCTGAACAGGGTGAGGATGGAGGAGGAGAGCCTGAGGAGCCAGGGGCTCTGGGACGTGGCTCACCCCTGGCTCAACATGTTCGTGCCCAAGCATGGCGTCGCTCAGCTCAAGGACCTGCTCATGGACACCGTCTTGGCGGGAGACTTCCAGGGGGCCATCCTTGTCTACCCTCTCCTCACTGACAAGTACGCACATCTATCCTTCCTCCTCTGGCAAAAGTATATCATCATCATCTCCATTTTCCTGTTGCAAATTAGTGTTAGCTCACGATATCTTAACCATCGGTAAAGCTGTCAGGTACTACTACCTCTGTTCGTTGGGTGTAGTCTACACTAATAAACTCACCTCAAAAATAAAGCCTAAAGCCATCCCTTTCGCGATATTTGCAAGATTTTTCGGGTGCAGAAAATCATTGGATGATGTGGCGAGATCGCCTTTGTACGCGCATAATTAGTGTCAAAGTGCTGTTATGTTTGTGGCTTTTGGTCGATCTTTTTCTTCTGCTCGGGGCGTCGTAGTTATCCTCTCCAAAAACACTTGCCTGGCCAACCTAACGCGCGGCACCTTTGGCCCAATCGTGACAACTGACAGAGCCATGACATCTCGCTACAGCAGCCGAGAGAGAGATGCACAGCCCCGTAGCGGTCGCCTCCTTTTGCGACACCGGATCATGCGGTCTCGCTGCATCTGCCCGTCAACCGTCAGATACAGTGAAACTAGTGAGCCTACCGAAGCTCACCCTTCACCAGCTCCGCATCTGCTTCGTCTGTTACTGTTGTTACCCACCTCTTGCAAAAAGATTACACCGGGACAAGCCGACCACTAACCAAGAAGGGCCCTTAACCAGTATGGAAACCATCATAGACCGTAGGAGTAGTATTTAATAGGCTTGCATGCATGGGACTCGTATCCTTTGCGGCTGTAGCAGGCTAGCAGCACTGTGATATGATACTGTCTTCAAGTGCTGTATCTTGCAAGTTGCAACTTTTGGCTTTGGTGGCCGGCTTGTGTGTCTACTCTCCTCTGCTTCCACCAACAGTGCACACCTATGGCGGCTAGTACTACGGTCTGTTGCTTGTCCCCCTCTCCGGTCCTGGTCCAAGCCTTTCTTCTTCCCGCCTTGACGCCCCTGTCTGTCCCATACAAGCATCCTAGTTCCCCACCGTGTACAGCGACGGTACTGTACAGTCTAACACAGGCGCGAGTGAGTAATTTTTCGTTTGTAAGGGCCAGAACTTCGGATTTTTGGCTGCGGCCCAGTTTTGTGGATCCTCGCGATTTGAAGATCCAGTGTGGCCTGTCAGCTCGGCTCCAGCCAGAACCCTTAATGCTTATCAATTGGGTTCTCTGCATCCAAAACCCTCTGTTTCTGTGACCTGACATGATCCGGGTGATGAAGAGATGTTTCACCTTTTCTCGACAGCAAATCTACAATGCCCCAGAGGAGGGATCCACCGCGCCAGTTGCCAGTTCACTTTACTTGACACTCCTGGAAGGGTTTCCACGTTCTATTTATGTCCATCAACCAAACCAAACAAGCATAAATGACCGCCCTTCAAAAAAATTCATACATTTCCGAAAGAATGCAATGCTTCCTTCCAATTCCCAGTTCTGAACATGTTGAACCCGCCAGTCATCATCTGATCTTTGTGGATCTTTTTCAGGTGGGACGGGAACACGTCGGCGGTCATCCCGTCGGCGCCGGGCGGGGTGATGTACATCTTCAGCGTGCTCCGGTCGGCCGACCCGTCGCGGTGCGGCCGCGGCTGCGTCGAGGAGATCCTGGAGCAGCACCGCCGGGTGGCCGACGAGGCGTGCCGGGCCGGCGGCGGCATCGGCGCCAAGCAGTACCTTGCCCGGCAGCCCACGCAGGCGCATTGGCGCAGCCATTTCGGGCCCAGCTGGGACCGCTTCCTGGCCCGCAAGGCCCGCTACGACCCAGTGCGTGTGCTTGGGCCGGGCCAAGGCATTTTTCCTTGGACGGATTCCGCCGCGAGCTCCATGTGATAGCTCGCACAGACATTAGGGCTCGTAGATGTTGGTAGCTCAAACGACAATTTTCAGGACGATTAATTTAATCGGTAGGTGTCCTTTTTTTTAGGGAAATTGGTAGTAGGTGTCTTTAGGGAAAGAGTTCGTTCTGTCTTTTTTTGCTGGGTTAAATTTGTGATGTTTTTAGCTTAGCTGGTACGACTCTCGGATTATTTGGCAAGTGCAGAGTATCTCGTCTCACTCTTATCGTATCATTATGCTCTGAGCTGGTCGTTAGTCAGGGCCCACGGAGAATGGGACATTTGTCTGATTTGACATGCCATCACTCAAGAAAATCTCCCCGTGAAAGTTACCTGCCGGTATTTTGAGGGAAAGAAGGGTTCTTGCAGGAAAGATCGCAGTTGCAATGAATACTCAGTATTATTGCCATATGCATGGTGTTGATGTCCGTGCATGCGCCGAAGGTGCCACCAAAGCTGCCGTCCCGGTTCCAAAGACGCCACCAATACCATTTTGCCACGCTCACCGATGCCCGGTGTCAGCTGACGGGGACAGCTTTGTTTGCTGGCTGTCGTCGTTAGCGTAGGAGATTGATGCAACTCACGATATATTGATCGGATGCAATATGCAAGTATATATAAATACATAGGGTTGTCACGCCCTCAACTATACATAAAAGAAGGAGGACTTGTTGTACAAGAAATACACATGCAATATCTACATCTCAACACCCTCCGCAGTCGAAGCGGCACCATGGTCGACGCAAAGACTGGATCGGAACTCCTCGAAGGACGCGGTAGGCAAGCCCTTGGTCATGACGTCAGCAAACTGTTGGGAGCTAGGGACTGTTAAACATAGGGTTTTGGGAAACTGCACGACACCCATAACGGGGTATGGCTATCTCATATATATGGAGTACACAAGGTGTACGGTACAATATACAAGATCTATACAGAGGCTACGTATAAATACAGTCTAACACCCTCCCTCAATCTTAACTATGCCCTGAGGTACAAAGTACGTTAAGATTGCGCCTACAGCCTACAAACTGAGGTTGTGGTAGAGGCTTCGTGAAGATGTCAGCAAGTTGATCTTTAGAAGAGATAAACTTGATAGAAAGTAGCTTCTGTGCAACACGTTCCCGCACAAAGTGATAGTCAACTTCAATATGTTTTGTCCGAGCATGAAACACTGGATTAGATGATAGATATGTAGCTCCAATGTTGTCACACCAAAGGACAGGTGGCTGGGGTTGAGGAACTCCCAACTCTCTCAACAAGGACTGTACCCATATGATCTCAGCTGTAGCATTGGCAACTGCCTTGTATTCAGCTTCAGTGCTACTCATGGACACCGTAGCTTGTTTACGAGCAGTCCAGGCGATCAAATTAGGACCAAAGAAGACAGCATGTCCCCCCGTGGATCGCCTGTCATCTGGATTACAAGCCCAGTCTGCATCTGAAAAAGCTGAAAGCGCAAAAGATGGCGCTGGCTGAAGAAGTAAACCATATGAAGCAGTGAAGCGAACATAACGAAGAATACGCTTCACCGCTGTCCAGTGAGTAGTCCGAGGAGCATGAAGAAACTGACAAACACGATTGACTGCATAGGAGATGTCAGGCCGAGTGATGGTCAGATACTGCAGACCACCAACAATACTGCGATACTCAGTGGAATCATCTGAAGTGAGAGGATCTCCATCAAATGTAGACAAACGATCAGTAGCAGACATAGGAGTCATGGCATGTTTACACTGTAGCATACCTGCCTTTCGCAACAAATCCATGGAGTACTTATGTTGGGTGAGTGTCAAACCAGCAGGAGAACGAGAGACTTCCAAGCCAAGGAAGTAATGCAATGTGCCTAAATCCTTCACCGCAAAGTAACCACTCAAAGAGGAGATCAGACGATCAGCAGCAACATCAGATGAGCTGATGAGGATAATATCATCAACATACACCAGCAGATATATCGTCACCTCAGGCCGATGCAGAAGAAAGAGTGACATATCAGCAGTGGAAGGAACAAATCCAAGTGACCGAAGGACAGAGCCCAATCTGGCATGCCAGGAACGAGGAGCCTGCTTCAGCCCATAGAGCGCCTTGACCAGGCGACACAAATGATGAGGGCGAGCAGGATCAACAAACCCTGGGGGCTGATGCATGTAAACCTCCTCATCCAGAACTCCATGTAAAAAGGCATTCTGAACGTCCAGCTGACGGAGAAACCAGCCTCGAGTAACAGCCAAGGACAACAGAAGCCGTATAGTCGTTGGTTTGATCACCGGACTGTATGTATCCTCATAGTCAAGACCATACCGTTGCTTGAACCCTTTCGCCACTAACCGTGCCTTATAGCGTTCAATAGAACCATCAGCATGCTTCTTAACTTTGAAAACCCACTTGGAGTCAATGACATTAACACCAGAGACCGGAGGAACAAGTTGCCATGTACCATTTGTTAATAACGCCTGAAACTCTTGTTCCATAGCCTGTCGCCAGTGAGGAATCCCGAGAGCAGCCTGAAAATGACGCGGTTCAGCCGTAGGATCTTTCTTTAGATGAGAAACACATGCCGCAAGCCATGCCACCGTCCCATATTTGCGTTGCTTGGGACAGAAAATGCCAGACCTGCTGCGTGTATGCGGTCTCTAGGCAACAACAGCCGGTCGTGGTGGAACCAAAGAGGCCGGCGAGGCATCAGGTGACAGTGCAACAACGCTGGCAGTGACGAGGCATGGCCAGACGACGGAACGGGCGAGGAGGCGGGCGACACCAGCCCAGGCGACACCGGCCCAGGCGAGACTGGTCCAGGCGAGGCCAGCCCAGGGGAGGTAGGGGCGACACCTTCCGATGCCGGCCCAGGCGAAGCCAGCCCGGGAAAAGCTGGTGCGGGCGAGGCCGGGGCTGTGGACCCCGGTCGTGCGGCAACCACCGCGGGTGGTGCAGCGGGAGGCATGCATGGCGCATGCATTGCACCAGGCGTCACGTCAGGTGCAACCAACTCCTCCTGTTCATCCAATAATTCAAGACGAGCTCCAGGACCCGTGCCTGCAGCATGATTAGGCAACAACGCAGGAGAGTATGCAATATCAACAAATTGAGCAGGCAGAGGAGAAGTGGAAGAAGAGGATGAGACCGGAGGTGCGTGAGTCATTGGGAAAGACGAGAACGGGAATACATTCTCATCAAACACAACATCACGCGAGATGTAGACACGATTAGACGGAATGTGGAGACACTTGTACCCTTTATGAAGGGAGCTATACCCAAGAAAAACATAAAGTTTTAACCGAAACTCAAGCTTGCGCTTATTATATGGACGAAGATGAGGCCAGTAAGCACAACCAAAAACTTTGAGAATGGTATAATCCGGAGACTCATTAAGCAACAGTTCAAGCGGTGTTTTCATTCCAAGGAGTCGTGTAGGAAGCCTATTTATGAGAAAACAGGCAGTGGAAAACGCATCACTCCAAAACCTAAAAGGTACCGATGCATGGGCAAGTAAAATGAGGCCAGTTTCAACAATGTGACGATGCTTACGTTCAGCCGTGCCATTCTACTGATGTGTATGAGAACAAGACACATGATGTGAAATTCCAAGATTATTAAAAAAGGAATTGAGGTTGTGATACTCACCCCCCCAATCGGTTTGGACATGAATAATCTTATGCTTGAGAAGACGCTCAACGTGAGCTTGAAATTGTAGAAACACATCAGATTTACGCTTGATAAGGTAAAGCCAAGTGAATCGACTCTAAGCATCAATAAAACTGACATAATAATTATGACCACTCACAGAAGTTTGGGCATGCCCCCATACATCAGAAAAAATAAGCTCAAGTGGAGTTTTAACGACACGACTTGAATCCGAAAACGAAAGCTGATGACTCTTGCCTTGCTGACAGGCATCACAGACTGTGGCAGCATCTTTATTGGACACAATGGGAAGACTATGACTATGCAGAATACTACGAACTATGGGAGTAGCAGGATGACCAAGCCATGCATGCCAATGAGTGGGCGAAACACGGACACCGCTGAACGCTCGAGGAGCAGATGGAAGATCAAGTGCATAAAGTCCATCACGCAGGCGACCTCTAAGCAGAACGTCCCTCGCGGCCCGATCCTTGATAAAAAAATAAAAAAGGATGAAACTCAGTGAAAAAATTGTTGTCACGAGTAAGTTGAGGAACAGACAATAAGCTACGAGTAGCAGAAGGAACTCTAAGAACATTACGTAGATGAAGAGATTTTTGTGTGCGAGTTAAGAGGGAGGCCTGACCAACATGTGATATGTGCATACCTGCTCCATTGGCGGTGTGAATCTGATCATGTCCACGGTATGGTTCTTGCATGGAGAGTTTGCCCATCTCGCCTGTCAGATGATTCGTAGCGCCCGTGTCCATGTACCAAGTTGGGTCGATGGGATATGATGGAGTGTGGCCTGCTTGGTGAGCAGGCTCATGAGTGGCCAAGGCAGCCTGCTTCTCGTTGCCTTTGCCATTGTTGCCAATGCCGAGGAAGTCCTGCTTGAAGCAGCGATGACAGCAGGAAGCGAGGTGACCTGGAAGATTGCACAACTGACAGGGAAGCTGAACGCCACATGAGGGGCAGTAGGCACACGGACGACCACCCTCGGTCGTAGGCAGGGCGGCAGCGGCGGGCGACCACTGAGTCTGTGGAGTCGATGGCACTGACTTGCCGCTGGTAGGTGTTTTGAAGGGCTTCCCTTTACCACGCGTGGCAGCATTAGTAGCAATAAAACTCGGGTTGGACCGGCGGGACTTGATGCGCTGTTCCGTGGCGAGGAGGCAGGCGTAGAGCTCACGAGGTTCAAGCGGAGTGTCACGACCATTGATATTTTCAGCAAGGTTATCATAGTCGTCATCCAGTCCATTCATGACGAAGGTAGTGAAGTCCTCTTTACGAAGCGGCTGGCCAATGGAGGCCAGGGTATCGGCGAGACGCGTCATCTTGCCAAAATAGTCGGTGATGCTGAGGTCAAGGAGCTTGGTCTCCCCCAGCTCCGTACGAATAGTGTGAGCGCGCGCATGCTGCTGAGATGCGAAGCTCGTGTGAAGGGCAGACCACGCCTCCTGAGACGTGGCAGCGAAGAGGACCAAGGAGGACACACCCTCAGTGAGCGACGACTGGATCGCAGAGAGGATGGCCTGATCCTGAGCAACCCATGCATGATACGCCGGATGATGCGGTGGAGGACACGGCAGGGAACCATTGACGTAGCCCTCCAGGTAGCGACTGCGGAGAAGCGGCAGCACCTGTGCACGCCATGACAGATAATTACCTGTCGTAAGCTTCACCGGGATGAGATGCACGAAGTAGAACGGTGCAACGGCCGCGGCATGATCAGCAACGGGAGGCGACGTGTAGTAGCCCATGTGGGACGATCCAGCAGATGCACCAGGACCCAGCGTCGAGGATGGTGCAGCCGGCGCAGGAGCTCCAGGGTAGGACGTGGCCATCGGAGGCGGATAGTATCTGCCATAGGGCAGCGGTGGTGGCGGGGCACCGTAGGGCACAGCCGGTGCCTGTCCCGACCCGGTGTTCGCGGCGCCGTAGTGCTGTGAAGTTGGGGTGGTGTAGAACGCCGTAGGGACGGCGCCATGCGATGTAGCCGTGGTGGTCGGATAAGGCGATCCGTACGGGGCGGGGACGTTGGGCGCGGCAGCCACAGGAGGAGCCCCGTAGGGCCCTGCGTTCGGCGGAGGAGGTGCCCCGTAGGGCGCCGATCCCATCCAGGGAGCCGCTGGGTCAGGGTACGCAGCGCCCCAAGCCGGCGGAGGTGCGATCGGGGACGATGGCGGCTGCTGATCGGACGCGGCCCCCACCATCGAGGCCTGGCCAGAGTAGACCGAGGCCAGAGGGCGTGACGATAGGAACGGCGACGCAGGCGCCATGGCAGTGACCGGCGCGACGGCGGCGGCGGCGGAGGTCGATGCGGTCGCGGCGGCGGCAGCGGAAGACATAGGACCGGTTAGGGTTGATACCATGTTAAACATAGGGTTTTGGGAAACTACGCGACACCCATAACGGGGTGTGGCTATCTCATATATATAAGGAGTACACAAGGTGTACAGTACACAATGTGCTTGATGCGTCGATGATGAACCGGGTTGGCGGAGAGGTAGACCGCAGAGTCGTTGTCACAGTAGACAATCATGGCCTTGTCAACCGGAGACTAGAGCTCATGTAGAAGCTGACGAAGCCAGGAACACTCGGCAAAGACGTTGGCAACGACGCGGTACTCCGCTTCAGCACTGGAGCGGGAGACAACGTGCTGCTGCTTGGACAACCATGAGATAAGTGATGGTCCAAGATAGACGCAATAGCCAGAGGTCGAGCGGCGCGTGTCGGGGCAGACGACCCAGTCAGCGTCAGAATAGGCAGTCAAGTCCAGAGAGGACGAAGCCTGAAGTGACAACCCGAGATCCGAAGTGCCTCAGATATAGCGAAGAATGCGCTTGAACGCGGTCCAGTGAGCATCATGAGGAGCATGCATATGGAGGCACACCTGCTGCACGGCGTACTGAAGCTCCGAACGAGTAAGAGTGAGGTACTGAAGAGCACCAACAATCGACCGGTAGAACGGAGCATCTGAAGTTGGAGAATCATCTGTGGTAGAGAGCTTGGCCTTCTATCAACAGGCGTGGCGACCGGTTTGCAGTTAAGCATCCCGGCACGGTCCAGAAGCTCATGAGCATACTTCCGCTGATGAAGAAAGAAGCCATCTGCTCGGCGAATAACCTCGATCCCAAGGAAATAGTGCAGATGACCTAAGTCCTTAATGGCGAACTTAGCACGAAGACGGTCAGTGAGCTGTCCAAGAAGAGCAGTCGAGCATGCTGTCAAGATGATGTCGTCGACATAGAGTAGCAGGAAAACGGTGGCATCGCCCTGGTTGTAGACAAACTGTGAAGCATGGGAGCGAGCGGAGCAGAATCCAAGATGATGAAGAAACGCTGCAATGCACTGATACCAAGCGCGAGGAGCCTGCTTAAGCCCATAAAAGGACCGAGAGAGCAAGCACACATGATCCGTAGAGGACTCATCAACGAATCGCGTGGGCTGCTGACAGAACACTTGTTCCTTAAGATGACCATGAAGGAAGGCATTGGAAACGTCCATCTGATGCACATGCAAGAGTGGGACACTAGAAGCTGAAGAATAGTCCGAATCGTCCCGGGTTTGACCACTGGGGCAAAAGTATCGGTGAAGTCGACACCGGCGCGCTGACAAAAACCATGAACAACCCAACGCGCTTTGTGGAGATTGAGAGTGCCATCAGGATGAAACTTGTGCTTGAAGACCCACTTCTTGGTAATGATGATGGCATAAGGGGGACGTGGTACAAGCTGTCAAGTGTGATTGCGCTGCAAGGTGTCGAATTCCTCCTTCATCGCGGCACGAGCGGAGGTCGGCAGAGGCGACGGTGACGGAGCGGACGTCGAAGCCACACAAGTGTACTCCTCCGGGGAGTACCTGGTACTCGACCGGTAGACACCCATGCGGGACCGAGTGACGGGGCCGGCGGGTGGTGGAGCCACGGCAGCCCCAGTGGACCCATATCCCCTAGGATCAGCGGACGTCGAAGGTGCAGCCGTCGGTAGAGGAGCCGGCGAAGAGGCCGGCGAGACCGGCGACGTGCCCGATGAAGATACCGGGACGGAGGCCAGCGAAGCCAGTGAGCCCGCCGAGGCCTGCACAGAGACCGGCGAGGCCGCCACAGAGGCCGGAGAGACCGGCGAGGCCGGCGTAGACGCCAACGAGCCTGATGAAGGAGGCGCGACCGGGGAGGCAGTGGGCGACAGCCGTAGCATCGCACGGCCGAGAGGGCACCACGCCGCGGCAGAGAGCCGGGGCGGACAGTGTCGGCAAGAGAGGGGCATGGCGCTGAGGGAGAATCCACTGGTTGTTCCTGTTTAAACGGGAAACAAAACTCATCGAAATAAACATGTCGAGATGTGATGACGCGATGGAAACCGGATCATAGCATCTATAGCCCTTAGTGTTAGCCGGGTAACCGAGGAAGACACACGGGAGGGAACGAGGAGCAAGTTTATGAGGGGATGTGGCAGCAGTACTATGGTAACAAAGACAACCGAAAATACGAAGACCGTCATATGAGGGTGGAGACCCGAAGAGAAGGTGGTGTGGTGTAAAATTCCAGTGGGTGCGACATGGACGAAGGTTAACGAGGAGGGTGGCAGTAGCGTGAGCGTCGGGCCAGAAGCGGGGAGGCATGTAGGCATGGAATAAGAGGGTACAGACGCAATCGTTAAGAGGGCGAAGGATGCGTTCAGCCCAACCGCTCTACTGTGAAGTGTAAGGACACATGAGCTGGAAAATTGTGCCATGGGTGGAGAGAAGGTTGCGGATGGTGGTGTTGTCGAATTCTTTCCCGTTATCTGTTTTCAAAGCGAGGATGGGACGACCAAATTGTGTAGACACGTAAGAGTAGAAGGCGGTAAGGGTGGCAGCAACATCAGACTTCTTACACAACGGAAAGGTCCACACAAAGTGGGAGTAGTCATCCAGGATAACAAGATAATATGAAAAACCAGTATTGCTAGCAACGGGAGAGGTCCAGACATCACTATGGATTAACTCAAAAGGTACCGATGCAATTGTGGATGAATAACAAAAAGGGAGGCGAGCATGTTTGCCTAGACGACATGCGTGACAACAATGCGCATCCGTTTTATTACATGTAAAAGAAAAATCCCTAATTATTTGATGAAAGGTGGTGGAGCTAGGATGACCAAGACGGGCGTGCCAAAGATCGACTCAGGCGGAAAGAGCAATTGGTCCAGCATGTGTAGATGATGGTGGCTGGACGGAGTACATGTCGTCGGGACTGTATAGCGGTGAAGAACCATCCGGTTGAGGGCGTCCTTAACAGAAAAACCAACTTCGTCAAATTCCACAGTTACAGAGTTATCTCGAGAAAGCTTACGAACACAGACTAGATTCTGAATAAGTTCAAGGGAAACAAGAACATTATTTAGATAAAGTGGTCTAGAGGTGGAAGGAAACCTAGTGGAACCGACATGAGTGATAGGGAGTCCAGCACCATTACCGACAATGATACGAGAGGAGGTGTGAATAGGAGACGCGGAAGGGAGATTACCCGGATAAGCGGCCATGTGTGTCATGGGATGCCCCCTTGTCCCCGTATATAAAGGAGGGAGAGGGGGAGGTGCGGCCGGCCCTAGGGGTGCTCCTGGAGGAGTCCTACTCCCACCGGGAGTAGGACTCCCCCCTCTTGCCTTGTTGGAGAAGGAAAGGGGAAGGGGAAAAGAGGAAAGGGGGGCGCCGCCCCCCTTCCTTGTCCTATTCGGACTAGGGGAAAAGGGGGCGCGCGGCCCGCCCTGCCCGGCCCCCCTCTTCCCCCTTAGGGCCCATGTAGGCCCATTAACCCCCCCGGGGGGGGGGGGTCCGGTAACCCCGCAGTACTCCAGTAAAATCCCAATTTCACCCGGAACGTTTCCGATATCCAAATATAGGCTTCCAATATATCAATCTTTATGTCTCGACCATTTCGAGACTCCTCGTCATGTCCGTGATCATATCCCGCACTCCGAACAACCTTCAGTTCATCAAAACACAAAAACCCTAATTACGATCGTCACCGAACTTTAAGCGTGCGGACCCTACGGGTTCAAGAACTATGTAGACATGACCGTGACACGTCTCCGGTCAATAACCAATAGCGGAACCTGGATGCTCATATTGGCTCCTACATATTCTACAAAGATCTTTATCGGTCAGACCGCATAACAACATACGTTGTTCCCTTTGTCATCGGTATGTTACTTGCCCGAGATTCGATCGTCGGTATCTTAATACCTAGTTCAATCTCGTTACCGGCAAGTCTCTTTACTCGTTCTGTAGTACATCATCCTACAACTAACTTATTAGTTTCAATGCTTGCAAGGCTTGAGTGATGTGCATTACCGAGAGGGCCCAGAGATACCTCTCCGACAATCGAAGTGACAAATCCTAATCTCGAAATACGCCAACCCAACAAGTACCTCCGGAGACACCTGTAGAGCACCTTTATAATCACCCAGTTACATTGTGACGTTTGGTAGAACACAAAGTGTTCCTCCGATAAACGGGAGTTGCATAATCTCATAGTCATAGGAACATGTATAAGTTATGAAGAAAGCAATAGCAACAAACTAAACAATCAAGTGCTAAGCTAACGGAATGGGTCAAGTCAATCACATCATTCTCCTAATGATGTGATCCCGTTAATCAAATGACAACTCATGTCTATGGTTAGGAAACATAACCATCTTCGACCAACGAGCTAGTCAAGTAGAGGCATACTAGTGACACTCTGTTTGTCTGTGTATTCACACATGTATTATGTTTCCGGTTAATACAATTCTAGCATGAATAATAAACATTTATCATGATATAAGGAAATAAATAATAACTTTATTATTGCCTCTAGGGCATATTTCCTTCAGTCTCCCACTTGCACTAGAGTCAATAATCTAGATTACATAGTAATGATTCTAACACCCATGGAGCCTTGGTGCTGATCATGTTTTGCTCGTGGAAGAGGCTTAGTCAGCGGGTCTGCAACATTCAGATCCGTATGTATCTTGCAAATTTGTATGTCTCCCACTTGGACTAAATCCTGAATGGAATTGAAGCGTCTCTTGATGTGTTTGGTTCTTTTATGAAATCTGGATTCCTTCGCCAAGGCAATTGCACCAGTATTGTCACAAAATATTTTCATTGGACCCGATGCACTACGTATGACACCTAGATCGGATATGAACTCCTTCATCCAGACTCCTTCATTTGCTGCTTCCGAAGCAGCTATGTACTCCGCTTCACATGTAGATCCCGCCACGACGCTTTGTTTAGAACTGCACCAACTGACAGCTCCACCGTTCAGTATAAACACGTATCCGGTTTGCGATTTAGAATCGTCCGGATCAGTGTCAAAGCTTGCATCAACGTAACCATTTACGATGAGCTCTTTGTCACCTCCATATACGAGAAACATATCCTTAGTCCTTTTTAGGTACTTCAGGATGTTCTTGACCGCTGTCCAGTGATCCACTCCTGGATTACTTTGGTACCTCCCTGCTAGACTTATAGCAAGGCACACATCAGGTCTGGTACACAGCATTGCATACATGATAGAGCCTATGGCTGAAGCATAGGGAACATCTTTCATTTTCTCTCTATCTTCTGCAGTGGTCGGACACTGAGTCTTACTCAACTTCACACCTTGTAACACATGCAAGAACCCTTTCTTTGCTTGATCCATTTTGAACTTCTTAAAAAAAATTCAAGGTATGTGCTTTGTGAAAGTCCAATTAAGCGTCTTGATCTATCTCTATAGATCTTAATGCCCAATATGTAAGCAGCTTCACCGAGGTCTTTCATTGAAAAACTCTTATTCAAGTATCCGTTTATGCTATCCAGAAATTCTATATCATTTCCAATCAATAATATGTCATCCACATATAATATTAGAAATGCTACAGAGCTCCCACTCACTTTCTTGTAAATACAGGCTTCTCCAAAAGTCTGTACAAAACCAAATGCTTTGATCACACTATCAAAGCGTTTATTCCAACTCCGAGAGGTTTGCACCAGTCCATAAATGGATCGCTGGAGCTTGCACACTTTGTTAGCTCCCTTTGGATCGACAAAACCTTCTGGTTGCATCATATACAACTCTTCTTCCAGAAATCCATTCAGGAATGCAGTTTTGACATCCATTTGACAAATTTCATAATCATAAAATGCGGCAATTGCTAACATGATTCAGACAGACTTAAGCATCGCTATGGGTGAGAAGGTCTCATCGTAGTCAATCCCTTGAACTTGTCGAAAACCTTTTGCAACAAGTCGAACTTTGTAGACAGTAACATTACCGTCAGCGTCAGTCTTCTTCTTGAAGATCCATTTATTCTCAATTGCTTGCCGATCAACGGGCAAGTCAATCAAAGTCCACACTTTGTTCTCATACATGGATCCCATCTCAGATTTCATGGCTTCTAGCCATTTTGCAGAATCTGGGCTCACCATCACTTCTTCATAGTTCGTAGGTTCATCATGATCTAGTAGCATTTCTTCCAGAACAGGATTACCGTACCACTCTGGTGCGGATCTTACTCTGGTTGATCTACGAGGTTCGGTAGTAACTTGATCTAAAGTTTCATGATCATTATCATTAGCTTCCTCACTAATTGGTGTAGGTGTCACAGAAACCGGTTTTTGTGATGTACTACTTTCCAATAAGGGAGCAGGTACAATTACCTCATCAAGTTCTACTTTCCTCCCACTCACTTCTTTCGAGAGAAACTCCTTCTCTAGAAAGGATCCATTCTTAGCAACGAAAGTCTTGCCTTCGGATCTGTGATAGAAGGTGTACCCAACAGTTTCCTTTGGGTATCCTATGAAAACACATTTCTCCGATTTGCGTTCGAGCTTATCAGGTTGAAGCTTTTTCACATAAGCATCACAGCCCCAAACTTTCAGAAACGACAACTTTGGTTTCTTGCCAAACCACAGTTCATAAGGCGTCGCCTCAACGGATTTCGATGGTGCCCTATTTAACGTGAATGCAGCCGTCTCTAAAGCATAACCCCAAAACGATAGCGGTAAATCTGTAAGAGACATCATAGATCGCACCATATCTAGTAAAGTACGATTACGACGTTCAGACACACCATTACGCTGTGGTGTTCCGGGTGGCGTGAGTTGCGAAACTATTCTGCATTATTTCAAATGTAGACCAAACTTGTAACTCAAATATTCTCCTCCATGATCAAATCGTAGAAACTTTATTTTCTTGTTACGATGATTTTCAACTTCACTCTGAAATTCTTTGAACTTTTCAAATGTTTCAGACTTATGTTTCATTAAGTAGATATACCCATATCTGCTTAAATCATCTATGAAGGTGAGAAAATAATGATATCTGCCATGAGCCTCAATATTCATCGGACCACATACATCTGTATGTATGATTTCCAACAAATCCGTTGCTCTCTCCATAGTACCGAAGAACGGCGTTTTAGTCATCTTGCCCATGAGGCACAGTTCGCAAGTACCAAGTGATTCATAATCAGGTGATTCCAAAAGTCCATCAGTATGGAGTTTCTTCATGCGCTTTACACCGATATGACCTAAACGGCGGTGCCACAAATAAGTTGCACTATCATTATCAACTCTGCATCTTTTGGCTTCAACATTATGAATATGTGTATCTCTACTATCGAGATTCATAGAAAATAGACCACTCTTCAAGGGTGCATGACCATAAAAGATATTACTCATATAAATAGAACAACCATTATTCTCTGATTTAAATGAATAACTGCCTCGCATCAAACAAGATCCAGATATAATGTTCATGCTCAACGCTGGCACCAAATAACAATTATTTAGGTCTAAAACTAATCCCGGAGGCAGATGTAGAGGTAGCGTGCCGACCGCGATCACATCGACTTTGGAACCATTTCCCACACACATCGTCACCTCGTCCTTTGCCAGTGTTCACTTAATCCGTAGTCCCTGTTTCGAGTTGCAAATGTTAGCAACAGAACCAGTATCAAATACCCAGGTGCTACTGCGAGCTCTAGTAAGGTACACATCAATAACATGTATATCACATATACCTTTGTTCACCTTGCCATCCTTCTTATCCGCCAAATACTTGGGGCAGTTCCGCTTCCAGTGTCCAGTCTGCTTGTAGTAGAAGCACTCAATTTCAGGCTTAGGTCCAGATTTGGGTTTCTTCTCTTGAGCAGCAACTTGCTTACTGTTCTTCTTGAAGTTCCCCTTCTTCTTGCCTTTGCCCTTTTTCTTGAAAGTGGCGGTCTTGTTGACCATCAACACTTGATGCTCCTTCTTGATTTCTACCTCCGCAGCCTTTAGCATTGCGAAGAGCTCGGGAATTGTCTTATCCATCCCTTGCATGTTATAGTTCATCACGAAGCTCTTTTAGTTTGGTGGCAGTGATTGAAGAACTCTGTCAATGACACTATCAACATGAAGATTAACTCCTAGTTGAGTCAAGTGATTATGATACGCAGACATTTTGAGTATATGTTCACTGACAGAACTATTCTCCTCCATCTTGCAGCTATAGAATTTATTGGAGACTTCATATCTCTCAATCCGGGCATTTGTTTGAAATATTAACTTCAACTCCTGGAACATCTCATATGCTCCATGACGTTCCAAACGTCGTTGAAGTCCTGATTCTAAGCCGTAAAGCATGGCACACTAAACTATCGAGTAGTCATCAGCTTTGCTCTGCCAGACGTTCATAACATCTGGTGTTGCTCCAGCAGCAGGCCTGGCACCTAGCGGTGCTTCCAGGACGTAATTCTTCTGTGTAGCAATGAGGATAATCCTCAAGTTACGGACCCAGTCTGTGTAATTGCTACCATCATCTTTCAACTTTGCTTTCTCAAGGAACGCATTAAAATTCAACGGAACAACAGCACGGGCCATCTATCTACAATCAAACATAGACAAGCAAGATACTATCAGGCACTAAGTTCATGATAAATTTAAGTTCAATTAATCATATTACTTAAGAACTCCCACTTAGAAAGACATCCCTCTAATCTTCTAAGTGATCACGTGATCCAAATCAACTAAACCATAACCGATCATCACGTGAAATGGAGTAGCTTTTAATGGTGAACATCAATATGTTGATCATATCTACTATATGATTCACGCTCGACCTTTCGGTCTCAGTGTTCCGAGGCCATATCTGCATATGCTAGGCTCGTCAAGTTTAACCTGAGTATTCTGCATGTGCAAAACTGGCTTGCACCCGTTGTAGATGGACGTAGAGCTTATCACACCCGATCATCATGTGGTGTCTGGGCACGACAAACTTTGGCAACGGTTCATACTCAGGGAGAACACTTTTATCTTGAAATTTGGTGAGAGATCATCTTATAATGCTACCGTCAATCAAAGCAAGATAAGATGCATAAAAGATAAACATCACATGCAATCAATATAAGTGATATGATATGGCCATCATCATCTTGTGCTTATGATCTCCATATCCAAAGCACCGTCATGATCACCATCGTCACCGGCGCGACACCGTAGCATCGTTGTTGTCTCGCCAATCTTATGCTTCCACGACTATCGCTACCGCTTAGTGATAAAGTAAAGCATTACAGCGCAATTGCATTGCATACAATAAAGCGACAACCATATGGCTCCTGCCAGTTGCCGATAACTCGGTTACAAAACATGATCATCTCATACAATAAAATTTAGCATCATGTCTTGACCATATCACATCACAACATGCCCTGTAAAAACAAGTTAGACGTCCTCTACTTTGTTGTTGCAAGTTTTACGTGGCTGCTACGGGCTTAGCAAGAACCATTCTTACCTACGCATCAAAACCACAACGATAGTTTGTCAAGTTGTGTTGTTTTAACCTTCGCAAGGACCGGGTGTAGCCACACTTGGTTCAACTAAAGTTGGAGAAACTGACACCCGCCAGCCACCTGTGTGCAAAGCACATCGGTAGAACCAGTCTCGCGTAAGCATACGCGTAATGTCGGTCCGGGCCGCTTCATCCAACAATACCGCCGAACCAAAGTATGACATGCTGGTAAGGAGTATGACTTATATCGCCCACAACTCACTTGTGTTCTACTCGTGCATATAACATCAACGCATAAAACCTAGGCTCGGATGCCACTATTGGGGAACGTAGTAATTTCAAAAAATTTCCTACGCACACGCAAGATCATGGTGATGCATAGCAACGAGAGGAGAGAGTGTTGTCTACGTACCCTCGTAGACCGGCAACGGAAGCGTTGACACAACATAGAGGAAGTAGTCGTACGTCTTCCCGATCCGACTGATCCAAGTACCGAACGTACGGCACCTCCGAGTTCTGCACACGTTCAACTCGGTGACGTCCCTCGAGCTCCGATCCAGCCGAGTGTTGAGGGAGAGTTTCGTCAGCACGACGGCGTGATGACTGTGATGATGTTCTATCGACGCAGGGCTTCGCCTAAGCACCGCTACGATATGACCGAGGTGGAATATGGTGGAAGGGGGCACCGCACACGGCTAAGGAACGATCACGAAAATCAACTTGTGTGTCATGGGGTGCCCCCTTGCCTCCGTATATAAAGGAGGGAGAGGGGGAGGTGCGGTCGGCCCTAGGGGTGCGCCTGGAGGAGTCCTACTCCCACCGAGAGTAGGACTCCCCCCTCTTGCCTTGTTGGAGAAGGAAAGGGGAAGGGGAAAAGAGGAAAGGGGGGCGCCGCCCCCCTTCCTTGTCCTATTCGGACTAGGGGGGAGGGGGCGCACGGCCTGCCCTGGCCGGCCCTCCTCTTCTCCCTTAGGGCCCATGTAGGCCCATTAACCCCCGGGGGGGTTCCGGTAACCCCCCGGTACTCCGGTAAAATCCCAATTTCACCCGGAACGTTTCCGATATCCAAATATAGGCTTCCAATATATCAATCTTTATGTCTCGACCATTTCGAGACTCCTCGTCATGTCCGTGATCATATCCGGAACTCCGAACAACCTTCGGTTCATCAAAACACAAAAACCCTAATTACGATCGTCACCGAACTTTAAGCGTGCGGACCCTACGGGTTCGAGAACTATGTAGACATGACCGAGACAGGTCTCCGGTCAATAACCAATATCGGAACCTGGATGCTCATATTGGCTCCTACATATTCTACGAAGATCTTTATCGGTCAGACCGCATAACAACATACGTTGTTCCCTTTGTCATCGGTACGTTACTTGCCCGAGATTCGATCGTCGGTATCTTAATACCTAGTTCAATCTCGTTACCAGCAAGTCTCTTTACTCGTTCCGTAATACATCATCCTGCAACTAACTTATTAGTTGCAATGCTTGCAAGGCTTGAGTGATGTGCATTACCGAGAGGGCCCAGAGATACCTCTCCGACAATCGGAGTGACAAATCCTAATCTCGAAATACGCCAACCCAACAAGTACCTTCGGAGACACTTGTAGAGCACCTTTACAATCACCCAGCTACGTTGTGACATTTGGTAGCACACAAAGTGTTCCTCCGGTAAACGGGAGTTGCATAATCTCATAGTCATAGGAACATGTATAAGTTATGAAGAAAGCAATAGCAACAAACTAAACAATCAAGTGCTAAGCTAACAGAATGGGTCAAGTCAATCACATCATTCTCCTAATGATGTGATCCCGTTAATCAAATGACAACTCATGTCTATGGTTAGGAAACATAACCATCTTCGATCAACGAGCTAGTCAAGTAGAGGCATACTAGTGACACTTTGTTTGTCTATGTATTCACACATGTATTATGTTTCCGGTTAATACAATTCTAGCATGAATAATAAAAATTTATCATGATATAAGGAAATAAATAATAACTTTATTATTGCCTCTAGGGCATATTTCCTTCACTCCTGAGCTGAAGCGCCCAAGTTCTCATCTGTTTCCCACTCGAGAAAGCACTACGCCATGTCCGGATCCGGAGGTCAAGGCAAGTGGATGGCTTCCTCCGTCAAGGAGGAGGACAATGCTGAGCTTCGGGCGGCCGGGTACTTGGCGAAGGAAATCGCCCACCGTCTTCCAGCCCGGGGACAAATCATTCCCACGCCGAAGCCCAACAAGAGGGTAGTGTTCGTCCCCCATTTCCTCTGCGGGCTAGGGTCTCCACTCCACCCCTACGTCCGCGGGATAATGTTCTACTACGGGATAGACTTCCACGATCTATCCCCGAACTCCTTCCTCAATATCTCGACATTCATCGTCGTGTGCGAGGCCTTCCTCCGCATCCAACCCCACTTCGGGTTGTGGCTTGATACGTCTCCAACGTATCTATAATTTTTGATTGCTCCATGCTATATTATCTACTGGTTTGGACATTATTGGGCTTTATTATCCACTTTTATATTATTTTTGGGATTAACCTATTAACCAGAGGCCTAGCCCAGAATTGATGTTTTTTTCCTGTTTTAGGGTTTCGAAGAAAAGGAATATCAAATGGAGTCCAAACGGAATGAAACCTTCGGGAATGTGATTTTCTCACCGAATACAACTCAGGAGACTTGGACCCTACGTCAAGACAATTAACAGGAGGCCACGAGGTAGGGGGGCGCGCCTACCCCCCTAGGCGCGCCCTCCACCCTCGTGGGACCCCTGTTGCTCCACCGACGTACTTCTTCCTCCTATATATACCCACGTACCCCCAAAGATCAGATACGGAGCCAAAAACCTAATTCCACCGCCGCAACTTTATGTATCCACGAGATCCCATCTTGGGGCCTGTTCCAGAGCTCCGCCGGAGGGGGCATCGATCACGGAGGGCTTCTACATCAACAACATAGCCCTCCGATGAAGTGTGAGTAGTTTACCTCAGACCTACGGGTCCATAGTTAGTATCTTGATGGCTTCTTCTCTCTTTTTGGATCTCAATACAATGTTCTCCCCCTCTCTTGTGGAGATCTATTCGATGTAATCTTCTTTTTGCGGTGTGTTTGTTGAGACTGATGAATTGTGGGTTTATGATCAAGTCTATCTACGAATAATATTTGAATCTTCTCTGAATTCTTTTATGTATGATTGGTTATCTTTGCAATTCTCTTTGAATTATCAGTTTGGTTTGGCCTACTAGATTGATCTTTCTTGCAATGGGAGAAGTGCTTAGCTTTGGGTTCAATCTTGCGGTGTCCTTTCCCGGTGACAGTAAGGGCAGCAAGGCACGTATTGTATTGTTGCCATCGAGGATAACAAGATGTCTTTTTCATATTGGATGAGTGTATCCCTCTACATCATGTCATCTGGCTTAAGGCGTTACTCTGTTTTTAACTTAATACTCTAGATGCAAGCTGGATAGCGGTCGATGAGTGGAGTAATAGTAGTAGATGCAGGTAGGAGTCGGTCTACTTGTCTCGGACGTGATGCCTATATACATGATCATACCTAGATATTCTCATAACTATGCTCAATTCTATCAATTGCTCAACAATAATTTGTTCACCCACCATAGAATACTTATGCTCTCGAGAGAAGCCACTAGTGAAACCTATGGCCCCCGGGTCTATCTTTATCATATCAATCTCCTACTACTTTGTTATTTACTTTTCCTTTATTTTACTTTGCATCTTTATCATTAAAATACCAAAAATATTATCTTATGATATCTATCAGATGTCACTCTCATAAGTGGCCCTATAGGGATTGACAACCCCTATTTGTGTTGGTTGCGAGGATTTATTTATTTTGTGCAGGTGCGAGGGACTTGCGCGTAGCCTCCTACTGGATTGATACCTTGGTTCTCAAAAATTGAGGGAAATACTTACGCTACTCTGCTGCATCATCCCTTCCTCTTCGGGGAAAACCAACGCAGTGCTAAAAGAGGTAGCAAGAAGGATTTCTGACGCCATTGCCAGGGAGGTCTACGCAAAAGTCAACATACCAAGTACCCATCACATACCCTTATCTCCCGCATTACATTATTTGCCATTTGCCTCTCTTTTTCCTCTCCCCCCAATTCACCCTTGCCATTTTATTTGCCCTCTCTCTCTATCCTCTCTCTCTTTCTCTATTTGCCTATTTTTGCCCGTTTGCTTTTTTTGTTTGCTTGTGTGTTAGTTTGCTTGCTTGTCGCGATGGCTCAAGATAATACTAAATTGTGTGATTTCACCAATACCAACAACAATGATTTTATTAGCACCCCGATTGCTCCTCTTACTGATGTTGAATCTTGTGAAATTAATGCTTCTTTGCTGAATCTTGTCATGAAAGATCCGTTTTCCGGCCTTCCTAGTGAAGATGCCGCTACCCATCTAAATAGCTTCGTTGATTTGTGTGACATGCAAAAGAAGAAAGATGTGGATAATGATATTGTTAAATTGAAACTATTTCCTTTTTCGCTTAGAGATCGTGCTAAAGCTTGGTTTTCGTCTTTGCCTAAAAATAGTATTGATTCATGGAATAAGTGCAAAGATGCTTTTATCTCTAAGTATTTTCCTCCCGCTAAGATCATCTCTCTTAGAAACGATATTATGAACTTTAAGCAACTTGATCATGAACATGTTGCACAAGCTTGGGAGAGAATGAAATTAATGATACATAATTGCCCTACTCATGGTTTAAATTTGTGGATGATTATACAAAATTTTTATGCCGGATTGAATTTTGCTTCTAGATATCTTTTAGATTCGACTGCGGGAGGCACTTTTATGGAAATCACTTTAGGAGAAGCTACTAAACTCCTAGATAATATTATGGTTAATTATTCTCAATGGCATACTGAAAGATATACTAATAAAAAGGTGCATGCGATAGAAGAAATTAATGTTTTGAGTGGAAAGATGGATGAACTTATGAAATTATTTGCTAATAAGAGTGTTTCTTCTGATCCTAATGATATGCCCTTGTTTACTTTGATTGAGAATAATAATGAATCTATGGATGTGAATTTTGTTGGTAGGAACAATTTTGGTAATAACGCGTATAGAGGAAATTTCAACTCTAGGCCTTATCCTAGTAATCCCTCTAATAATTATGGTAATTCCTAAAACAATTCTTATGGAAATTATAATAAGATGACCTCTGATTTTGAATCTAATATTAAAGAATTTATTACTTCGCAAAAGAATTTTAATGCTATGATTGAAGAAAAATTGCTTAAGATTGATGATTTGGCCAGGAATGTTGATAGAATTGCTCTTGATGTTGATTCTTTGAAACTTAGATCTATTCCACCTAAGCATGATATCAATGAGTCTCTCAAATCCATGAGAATTTCCATTGATGAGTGCAAAAAAGAACCGCTAGGATGCATACTAAGAAAGATGCCTTTATTAGAGCGTGTTCTTCTAGTTCCTATGAAAATAATGATGAAGATCTAAAAGTTATTGATGTGTCCCCTATTAAATCTTTGTTTTGCAATATGAATCTTGATAATGATGGGACTGAATATGATCCACCTTTACCTAGAAGGCTTTTCAAGAATTCTGAATTTGTTGATCTTGATGCTAAATTTGATAAAAGTGGGATTGAAGAAATTAAAACCCTAGATGTTGCTAAACCCACTATTATGGATTTCAAGGAATTTAACTATGAAAATTGCTCTTTGATTGATTGTATTTCCTTGTTGCAATCCGTGCTAAATTCTCCTCACGCTTATAGTCAAAATAAAGCGTTTACTAAACATATTATTGATGCCTTGATGCAATCTTATGAAGAAAAACTTGAATTGGAAGTTTCTTTTCCTAGAAAACTTTATGATGAGTGGGAACTAACTATTAAAATTAAAATTAAAAATCATGAATGCTATGCTTTATGTGATTTGGGTGCTAGTGTTTCCATGATTCCAAAGACTTTGTGTGATTTGTTAGGTTTCCGTGATTTTGATGATTGCTCTCTAAACTTGCACCTTGCGGATTCCACTATTAGGAAACCTATGGGAATAATTAATGATGTTCCTATTGTTGCAAATAGGAATTATGTGCCCATAGATTTTATTGTTCTTGACATAGATTGCAATCCTTCATGTCCTATTATTCTTGGTAGACCTTTCCTTAGAACGATTGGTGCAATTATTGATATGAAGGAAGGAAATATTAGATTCCAATTTCCATTAAGGAAAGGCATGGAACACTTTCCTAGAAATAAAATTAAATTACCTTATGAATCTATTATGAAAGCCACTTATGGATTGCCTACCAAAGATGGCAATACCTAGATCTATTCTTGCTTGTTATGCCTAGCTAAGGGTGTTAAACGATAGCGCTTGTTGGGAGGCAACCCAATTTTATTTTTATTCCTTGATTTTTGATCCTGCTTAGTAATAAATAATTTATCTATCCTCTTTTTTGGTTGTGTTTTTTGTGTTTAATTAGTGTTTGTGCCAAGTAGAACCATTGGGAAGACTTGGGGAAAGTCTTGTTGAACTTGCTGTAAAAAACAGAAACTTTAGCGCTCACGATAACTGCTGTAATTTTTATTTGGAGAGTGATATTTAGTTAATTATTTTTGCATATGATTAATAGATAAATTACTCACATCCAGAAATTTATTTTAGAATTTTTGGGGTTCCAGATCTTGCGCTAGCTACAGATTACTACAGACTGTTCTGCTTTTGACAGATTCTGTTTTTCGTGTGTTGTTTGCTTATTTTGATGAATCTATGGCTAGTAAAATAGTTTATAAACCATAGAGAAGTTTGAATACAGTAGGTATAACACCAATATAAATAAATAATGAGTTCATTACAGTACCTTGAAGTGATTTTTTATTTTCTTTCGCTAACGGAGCTCACGAGATTTTCTACTTTAAGTTTTGTGTTGTGAAGTTTTCAAGTTTTGGGTAAAGATTTGATGGATTATGGAACAAGAAGTGGCAAGAGCCTAAGCTTGGGGATGCCCATGGCACCCCTAAGATAATCTAAGGACACCTAAAAGCCAAAGCTTGGGGATGCCCCGAAAGGCATCCCCTCTTTCGTCTACTTCTATCGGTAACTTTACTTGGAGATATATTTTTATTTACCACATGATATATGTTTTGCTTGGAGCGTCGTGTATGATTTGAGTCTTTGCTTGTTAGTTTACCACAACCATCCTTGCTGTACATACCTTTTGAGAGAGCCATATATGATTTGGAATTTGTTAGAATACTCTATGTGCTTCGCTTATATCTGTTGAGTTATATAATTTTGCTCTAGTGCTTCACTTATATCTTTTAGAGCACGGTGGTGGATTTGTTTTATAGAAACTATTGATATCTCATGCTTCACTTAGATTATTTTGAGAGTCTTAATCGCATGGTAATTTGCTTAAAATCCTAATATGCTTGGTATGCAAGATTAATAATAAAACTTTCTTATGAGTGTGTTGAATACTAAGAGAAGTTTGATGCTTGATGATTGTTTTGAGATATGGAGGTAATAATATCAAAGTTGTGCTAGTTGAGTAGTTGTGAAATTGAGAAATACTTGTGTTGAGGTTTGCAAGTCCCGTAGCATGCACGTATGGTAAACGTTATGCAACAAATTTGAAACATGAGGTGTTATTTGGTTGTCTTCCTTATGAGTGGCGGTCGGGGACGAGAGATGGTGTTTTCCTACCAATCTATCCCCCTAGGAGCATGCGCGTAGTACCGAGGTTTTTGATGACTTGTAGATTTTTGCAATAAGTATGTGAGTTCTTTATGACTAATGTTGAGTCCTTGGATTATACGCATTCTCAGCCTTCCATCCTTGCTAGCCTCTTCGCCACCGTGCATTGCCCTTTCTCACATTGAGAGTTGGAGCAAACTTTGCCGGTGCATCCAAACCCCGTGATATGATACGCTCTTTCACACATAAACCTCCTTATATCTTCCTCAAAACAGCCACCATACCTACCTATTATGGCATTTTCATAGCCATTCCGAGATATATTGCCATGCAACTTTCCATCATTCCGTTCGTCATGACACATTCATCATTGTCATATTGCTTAGCATGGTCATGTAGTTGACATAGTATTTGTGGCAAGGCCACCGTTCATAATTCTTTCATACATGTCACTCTTGGTCCATTGCATATCCCGGTACACCGCCGGAGGCATTCATATAGAGTCATCTTTTGTTCTAGTATCGAGTTGTAAATAAATAGAAGTGTGATGATCATCATTTTCTAGAGCATTGTCCCAAGTGAGGAATAAAAAAAATAGAAAGGCCATAAAAAATTCTACGCACAAACAAGATCTATCCATGGAGATGCACAACAATGATAGGGGAGAGTGTGTCTACGTACCCTCGTAGATCATAAGCGGAAGCGTTTAGTAACGCGGTTGATGTAGTCGAACTTCTTCCTGATCCAACCGATCAAGTACCGACCATACGGCACCTTCGTGTTCAGCACACGTTCAGCTCGGTGATGTTCTCGCCTTCTTGATCCAGCAAGACGGGCAAAGTAGTAGATGAGTGTAGACATTCAAGGAATTATCAAGGTCCCGGCTCTGTCTCGGAGGTAATACTCTATTCCTGTTGTGTTTTTCACTCTCACATGTATAGGATTAAAAATGATGTCCAACCCTTGTCTCGATGCCCTAGCAATACCTTATATAGAGTGCGACATGCATAGAAAGTACAATGATTAGATCATAAATGTTACAACTAATGACCCTCTGATGATCGGTGTCTGTACTCTCGATCATTACATTTTAGTAAAACTTATGGTTATAATGCCTAGTGGGGCTGGCTGGTAACGCCTCTCTTTATGGTATGTCTGTTGACATATTCTTGAATCCGGCTGATAGATACTAACTCATCATCCACGTCGACTGGATCATGACCCAAATGTTGCAACTTTCAAACTTTACATTTTTGGTATTGGGCCCTTAACCGAGCCACGTGTTTTCATAGCCATACCTAGTGGGAATTCCCTCATCAATGTCGCTCAGGTCAAAAAATATCAGACAAACTTAGTGACTAGTAGCTTTCATGTACAACCACATGCCTTTATGGGCTTTGGCATAGTTGTGTGAGTTGTGGGGATATTCCCCCGTGTAAGCTAGAAGATGTAGCAGTGAAAGGTGTACTGGCTTACTAGGTGGGGGAGGTGACCTCTTCTCAAAGAATCTGCCTCAATCTTCGGACTGAATCTTGTGGGTAAAATGTTCAAACTCTGCATAGTGTTAATACTAACCGATTAGCCATGTCCTCGGATATAGAAAACTCGAGATATTGGACCATTAAAGTTGTTGGATGATCTTGAGAGATAATACATCTTAATAAACTTGAGTGAGAACCTTAATTGTGGTAATAGGTTGGAATTCGAGTTTCCAATTCAATCATATGTATTTAATTGTAGCAAAATAATTAAAAATCAACTATTATGTAGTTAAGAGGAAAATTACTTGTTATGTAAAATAGCCATAAGACATTCATTTGACATACCAACATGTAGAAGGACGCCTCTTGTTGTCATTCATGTGTGACTTGCTAGTGCATTCAATGTATTGACCTACACGGATGCAACTTATCATGTTGCAGGATTTTATACAACGAGTAAGTGATGCGATATAGGATTACAATATTTATGATGCCATATAGGATTACGATGTTTATGCTCAACTTTGCCAGTGGTGTTGATGGACTCCACAAAGATCTTTATTGTTTTCCCCTATGTTTTATTTGTAATCTACCCTTGATCTATGTGTTGGAAATATGCCCTAGAGGCAATGATAAATTAGTTATTATTATATTTCCTTGTTCATGATAATCGTTTATTATCCATGCTAGAATTGTATTGATAGGAAACTCACATACATGTGTGGATACATGGACAA
Organism: Triticum urartu; assembly: GCF_003073215.2. Lineage (NCBI taxonomy): Eukaryota > Viridiplantae > Streptophyta > Magnoliopsida > Poales > Poaceae > Triticum > Triticum urartu. The sequence continues at coordinate 603,398,660 of NC_053023.1, read as the reverse complement.
CACCATGTCCCTAGTAAGCCTCTAGTTGACTAGCTCGTTGATCAATAGATGGTTACGGTTTCCTGACCATGGACATTGGATGTCGTTGATAAACGGGATCACATCATTAGGAGAATGATGTGATGGACAAGACCCAATCCTAAGCCTAGCACAAGATCATGTAGTTCGTATGCTAAAGCTTTTCTAATGTCAAGTATCGTTTCCTTAGACCATGAGATTGTGCAACTCCCGGATACCGTAGGAGTGCTTTGGGTGTGCCAAACGTCACAACGTAACTGGGTGGCTATAAAGGTACACTACAGGTATCTCCGAAAGTGTCTGTTGGGTTGGCACGAATCGAGACTGGGATTTGTCACTCCGTGTAAACGAAGAGGTATCTCTGGGCCCACTCGGTAGGACATCATCATAATGTGCACAATGTGATCAAGGAGTTGATCACGGGATGATGTGTTACGGAATGAGTAAAGAGACTTGCCGGTAACGAGATTGAACAAGGTATCGGGATACCGACGATCGAATCTCGGGCAAGTATCGTACCGCTAGACAAAGGGAATTGTATACGGGATTGATTAAGTCCTTGACATCGTGGTTCATCCGATGAGATCATCATGGAACATGCGGGAGCCAACATGGGTATCCAGATCCCGCTGTTGGTTATTGACCGGAGAGTCATCTCGGTCATGTCTGCATGTCTCCCGAACCCGTAGGGTCTACACACTTAAGGTTTGGCGACGCTAGGGTTATAGAGATATTAGTATGCGGTAACCCGAAAGTTGTTCGGAGTCCCGGATGAGATCCCGGACGTCACGAGGAGTTCCGGAATGGTCCGGAGGTAAAGAATTATATATAGGAAGTGCTATTTCGGCCATCGGGACAAGTTTCGGGGTCACCAGTATTGTACCGGGACCACCGGAAGGGTCCCGGGGGTCCACCGGGTGGGGCCACCTGCCCCGGAGGGCCACATGGGCTGTAGGGGGTGCGCCTTGGCCTACATGGGCCAAGGGCACCAGCCCCAAGAGGCCCATGCTCCAAGAATCAAGGGAGAGGAAGAGTCCTAAAGGGGGAAGGCACCTCCGAGGTGCCTTGGGGAGGAGGGACTCCTCCCTGGCCGCACCCTTCCTTGGAGAAAGGGCCAAGGCTGCGCCTCCACCCTCCCCCTTGGCCCTATATATAGTGGGGGAAGGGAGGGCAGCCCAACCTAAGCCCTGGCGCCTCCCTCTCCCTCCCATGACACATCTCCCTCCTCCCGCAGCGCTTGGCGAAGCCCTGTTGGAATCCCGCTACTTCCACCACCACGCCGTTGTGCTGTTGGATCTCCATCAACCTCTCCTCCCCCTTGCTGGATCAAGAAGGAGGAGACGTCGCTGCTCCGTACGTGTGTTGAACGCGGAGGTGCCGTCCGTTCGGCACTAGGATCATCGGTGATTTGGATCACGATGAGTACGACTCCATCAACCCCGTTCTCTTGAACGCTTCCGCGCGCGATCTACAAGGGTATGTAGATTCACTCCTCCCTCGTTGCTAGATGACTCCATAGATTGATCTTGGTGACACGTAGGAAATTTTTGAATTATTGCTACGTTCCCCAACAGTGGCATCATGAGCTAGGTCTATGCGTAGATTCTATGCACGAGTAGAACACAAAGCAGTTGTGGGCGATGATTTGTTCAATTTGCTTACCGTTACTAGTTTTATCTTGATCTGGTGGCATTGTGGGATGAAGCGGCCCGGACCGACCTTACACGTACTCTTACGTGAGACTGGTTCCACCGACTGACATGCACTAGTTGCATAAGGTGGCTAGCGGGTGTCTGTCTCTCCCACTTTAGTCGGATCGGATTCGATGAAAAGGGTCCTTATGAAGGGTAAATAGCAATTGGCATATCACGTTGTGGTATTTGCGTAGGTAAGAAACGTTCTTGCTAGAAACCCATAGCAGCCACGTAAAACATGCAAACAACAATTAGAGGACGTCTAACTTGTTTTTGCAGGGTATGCTATGTGATGTGATATGGCCAAAGGATGTGATGAATGATATATGTGATGTATGATATTGATCATGTTCTTGTAATAGGAATCACGACTTGCATGTCGATGAGTATGACAACCGGCAGGAGCCATAGGAGTTGTCTTAATTTATTTATGACCTGCGTGTCAACATAAACGTCATGTAATTACTTTACTTTATTGCTAATCGTTAGCTGTAGAAGTAGAAGTAATAGTTGGCGAGACAACTTCATGAAGACACGATGATGGAGATCATGATGATGGAGATCATGGTGTCATGCCGGTGACGATGATGATCATGGAACCCCAAGATGGAGATCAAAGGAGCTATATGATATTGGCCATATCATGTCACTATTATTTGATTGCATGTGATGTTTATCATGTTTATGCATCTTGTTTACTTAGAACGACGGTAGTAAATAAGATGATCCCTCATAAAATTTCAAGAAAGTGTTCCCCCTAACTGTGCACCGTTGCGACCGTTCGTTGTTTCGAAGCACCACGTGATGATCGGGTGCGATAGATTCTAACGTTCACATACAACGGGTGTAAGACAGATTTACACACGCGAAACACTTAGGTTGACTTGACGAGCCTAGCATGTGTATAGACATGGCCTCGGAACACAGAAGACCGAAAGGTCGAGCATGAGTCGTATGGTAGATACGATCAACATGAAGATGTTCACCGATGTTGACTAGTCCGTCTCACGTGATGATCGGACACGGCCTAGTTGACTCGGATCATGTAATCACTTAGATGACTAGAGGGATGTCTATCTGAGTGGGAGTTCATAAGATGAACTTAATTATCCTGAACATAGTCAAAAGGTCTTCTCAAATTATGTCGTAGCTCGCGCTTCAGTTCTACTGTTTAGTTATGTTCCTAGAGAAAATTTAGTTGAAAGTTGATAGTAGCAATTATGCGGACTAGGTCCGTAAACTGAGGATTGTCCTCATTGCTTCATAGAAGGCTTATGTCCTTAATGCACCGCTCAGTGTGCTGAACCTCGAACGTTGTCTATGGATGTTGCGAACATCTGACATACACATTTTGATAACTACGTGATAGTTCAGTTAAATGGTTTAGAATTGAGGCACCGAAGACGGTTTTGAAACGTCACGAAACATATGAGATGTTTCGAGGGCTGAAATTGGGATTTCAGGCTCGTGCCCACGTCAAGAGGTATAAGACCTCTGACGATTTTCTTAGCCTGCAAACTAAGGGAGAAAAGCTCAATTGTTGAGCTTGTGCTCAGATTGTCTGAGTACAACAATCATTTGAATCGAGTGGGAGCTGATCTTCCAGATGAAATAGTGATGGTTCTCCGAAGTCATTACCACCAAGCTGCTTGAGCTTCGTGATGAACTATAATATATCAGGGACATGTATGATGATCCTTGAGATATTCGCGATGTTTGACACCACAAAAGTAGAGATCAAGAAGGAGCATCAATTGTTGATGGTTGGTGAAACCACTAGTTTCAAGAAGGGCAAGGGCAAAAAGGGATGCTTCATGAAACGGCAAATCAGCTGCTGCTCTAGTGAAGAAACCCAAGGTTGAACCCAAACCCGAGACTAAGTGCTTCTGTAATAAGGGGAACAGCCACTAGAGCAGAATTACCCTAGATACTTGGTAGATGAGAAGGCTGGCAAGGTCGATAGAAGTATATTGGATATACATTGTGTTGATGTGTACTTTACTAGTACTCCTAGTAGCACCAGGGTATTAGATACCGGTTCGGTTGCTAAGTGTTAGTAACTCGAAATAAAAGCTACGGAATAAACGGAGACTAGCTAAAGGTGAGCTAACGATATGTGTTGGAAGTGTTTCCAAGGTTGATATGATCAAGCATCGCACGCTCCCTCTACCATCGAGATTGGTATTAAAACCTAAATAATTGTTATTTGGTGTTTGCGTTGAGCATAGACATGATTGGATTATGTCTATCGCAATACGGTTATTCATTTAAGGAGAATAATGGTTACTCTGTTTATTTGAATAATACCTTCAATGGTCTTACACCTAAAATGAATGGTTTATTGAATCTCGATCGTAGTGATACACATGTTCATGCCAAAAGATAGTAATGATAGTACCACCTACTTGTGGCACTGCCACATAAGTCATATCGGTATAAAACGCATGAAGAAGCTCCATGTTGATGGATCTTTTGGGCTCACTCATTTTTGAAAGGTTTGAGACATGCGAACCATGTCTATTGGTGTATATGCATGAAGAAACTCCATGCAAATGGACCGTTTGGACTCACTTGATTTTGAATCACTTGAGACATGCAAATCATACCACATGGGCAAGATGACTGAAAGCCTCGTTTTCAGTAAAATGGAACTAGAAAGCAACTTGTTGGAAGTAATACATTTTGATGTGTGCAGTCCAATGAGTGCTGAGGCATGTAGTGGATATCGTTATGTTCTTACTTCACAGATGATTTGAGTAGATGTTGAGTATATTTACTTGATGAATCACGAGTCTGAATTATTGAAAGGTTCAAGTAATTTCAGGGTGAAGTTGAAAGATCGTCGTGACAAGAGGATAAAATATCTATGATATGATCATAGAGATGAATATCTGAATTACGAGTTTGGCACAGAATTAAGACATTGTGGAAATTGTTTCACAACAAATACAACCTGGAACACCATAGTGTGATGGTGTGTCCGAACATCATAACTGCACCCTATAGGATATGATGCATACCATGATGTCTCTTATCGAATTACCACAATAGTTTATGGGTTAGGCATTAAAGACAACCACATTCACTTTAAAATAGGGCACCATGTAATTCCGATGAGGTGACACCGTATGAACTATGGTTTAGAGAAACCTAAGCTGTCATTTCTTAAAAGTTTGGGGCTACGACGCTTATGTGAAAAAGTTTCAGGCCGATAAGCTCGAACCCAAAGCGGATAAATACATCTTCATAGGACACCCAAAAACAGTTGGGTATACCTCCTGTCTCAGATCCGAAAGCAATAAGGGATTGTTTCTAGAATCGGGTCCTTTCTCGAGGAAAAGTTTCTCTCGAAAGAATTGAGTGGGAGGATGGTGGAGACTTGATGAGGTTATTGAACCGTCTCTTCAACTAGTGTGTTGCAGGGCACATGAAGTTGTTCCTGTGGCACCTACATCAATTGAAGTGGAAGCTTATGATAGTGATCATGAAACTTCAGATCAAGTCACTACCAAATCTCGTGGGATGACAAGGATTCGTGCTACTTCAGAGTGGTACGCAATCCTGTCTTGGAAGTTAGGTTGCTAGACAACAATAAACCTACGAGCTATGGAGAAGCGATGGTGGGCCCAGATTCCGATAAATGGCTCGAGGCCATAAAATCCGAGAGAGGATCCATGTACGAAAACAAAGTGTAGACTTTGGCAGAACGGCTCGATGGTCGTAAGGCTATTGAGTGTAGATGGATTTTAAAAGGAAGAAGGACAATGATGGTAGGTATCACCATTAAGAAAGCTCGACTTGTCGTTAAGATGTTTCCGACAAGTTCAAGGAGTTGACTGCAATGAGACTTTCTCACTCGTAGCGTTGCTAAGAGTCTGTTGGAATTATATTAGCAATTACTGCATTATTTGTGAAATCTTGCAGATAGGATGCCAAAACCATTGTTTCCTCGACGATTTTTGAGGAAAGGTTGTATGTGATACAACCGGAAGGTTTTGTTAATCCTGAAAGATGCTAATAAGTATGCAAAGCTCCAGCAATCCTTCTAAGGACTGGAGTAAGCATCTCGGAGTTGGAATGTATGCTTTGATAAGATGATCAAAATTTTGGGTGTATACAAAGTTTATGAGAAACTTGTATTTCCAAAGAAGTGAGTGGGAGCACTATAGAATTTCTGATAAATATATGTTGTTGACATATTGTTGATCAGAAATGATGTAGAATTTCTGGAAAGCATATAGGGTTATTTGGAAAGTGTTTTTTAATGGAAAGCCTGGATTAAGCTACTTGAACATTGAGCATCAAGATCTATAAGGATAGATCAAAACGCTTAATGGTACTTTCAAATGAGCACATACCTTGACATGATCTTGAAGGTGTTCAAGATGGATCAGTCAAAGAAGGAGTTCTTGCCTGAGTTGTAAGGTATGAAGTTAAGACTTAAAGCTCGACCACGGTAGAATAGAGAGAAAGGACGAAGGTCGTCCCCTATGCTTAAGACGTAGGATCTACAGTATGCTATGCTGTGTACCGCACCTGAAGTGTGCCTTGCCATGAGTCAGTCAAGGGGTACAAGAGTGATCCAAGAATGGATCACAGGACAGCGGTCAAAGTTATCCTTAGTAACTAGTGGACTAAGGAATTTTCTCGATTATGGAGGTGATAAAGAGTTCGACGTAAAGAGTTACGTCGATGCAAGCTTAACACCTATCCGGATAGCTCTGAGTAGAGATGCCGGATACATATAATGGAGCAACAATTTAGAATAGCTCCAAGTAGAACAGTTATTTGGAATAGCTCCAAATAGAACGTGGTAGCTACATCTAGGAGATGACATAGAGATTTGTAAAGCACACACGGATCTGAAAGGTTCAGACCCGTTGACTATAACCTCTCTCACAAGCATAACATGATCAAACCCAGAACTCATCGAGTGTTAATCACATGGTAATGTGAACGAGATTATTGACTCTAGTAAACTCTTTGGGTGTTAGTCACATGGGTATGTGACCTTGAGTGTTAATCACATATCGATGTGAACTAGATTATTGACTCTAGTGCAAGTGGGAGACTGTTAGAAATATGCCCTAGAGGCAATAATAAATTAGTTATTATTATATTTCCTTGTTCATGATAATCGTTTATTATCCATGCTAGAATTGTATTGATAGGAAACTCAGATACATGTGTGGATACATAGACAACACCATGTCCCTAGTAAGCCTCTAGTTGACTAGCTCGTTGATCAATAGATGGTTACAGTTTCCTGACCATGGACATTGGATGTCGTTGATAAATGGGATCACATCATTAGGAGAATGATGTGATGGACAAGACCCAATCCTAAGCCTAGCACAAGATCATGTAGTTCGTATGCTAAAGCTTTTCTAATGTCAAGTATTGTTTCCTTAGACCATGAGATTGTGCAACTCCCGGATACCGTAGGAGTGCTTTGGGTGTGCCAAACGTCACAACGTAACTGGGTGGCTATAAAGGTACACTACAGGTATCTCCGAAAGTGTCTGTTGGGTTGGCACGAATCGAGACTGGGATTTGTCACTCCGTGTAAACGGAGAGGTATCTCTGGGCCCACTCGGTAGGACCTCATCATAATGTGCACAATGTGATCAAGGAGTTGATCACGGGATGATGTGCTACGGAACGAGTAAAGAGACTTGCCGGTAACGAGATTGAACAAGGTATCGGGATACTGACGATCGAATCTCAGGCAAGTATCGTACCGCTAGACAAAGGGAATTGTATACGGGATTGATTAAGTCCTTGACATCGTGGTTCATCTGATGAGATCGTCGTGGAACATGTGGGAGCCAACATGGGTATCCAGATCCCGCTGTTGGTTATTGACCGGAGAGTCATCTCGGTCATGTCTGCATGTCTCCCGAACCCGTAGGGTCTACACACTTAAGGTTCGGCGACGCTAGGGTTATAGAGATATTAGTATGCGGTAACCTGAAATTTGTTCGGAGTCTCGGATGAGATCCCGGACGTCACGAGGAGTTCCGGAATGGTCCGGAGGTAAAGAATTATATATAGGAAGTGCTATTTCGGCCATCGGGACAAGTTTCGGGGTCACCGGCATTGTACCGGGACCACCGGAAGGGTCCCGGGGGTCCACCGGGTGGGGTCACCTGCCCCGGAGGGCCACATGGGCTGTAGGGGGTGCGCCTTGGCCTACATGGGCCAAGGGAACCAGCCCCAAGAGGCCCATGCGCCAAGAATCAAGGGAGAGGAAGAGTCCTAAAGGGGGAAGGCACCTCCGAGGTGCCTTGGGGAGGAGGGACTCCTCCCTGGCCGCACCCTTCCTTGGAGGAAGGGCCAAGGCTGCGCCTCCCCCTCTCCCTTGGCCCTATATATAGTGGGGGGAAGGGAGGGCAGCCCAACCTAAGCCCTGGCGCCTCCCTCTCCCTCCCATGACACATCTCCCTCCTCCCGCAGCGCTTGGCGAAGCCCTGTTGGAATCCCGCTACTTCCACCACCACGCCGTTGTGCTGTTGGATCTCCATCAACCTCTCCTCCCCCCTTGCTGGATCAAGAAGGAGGAGACGTCGCTGCTCCGTACGTGTGTTGAACGCGGAGGTGCCGTCCGTTCGGCGCTAGGATCATCGGTGATTTGGATCACGACGAGTACGACTCCATCAACCCCGTTCTCTTGAACGCTTCCGCGCGCGATCTACAAGGGTATGTAGATCCACTCCTCCTTCGTTGCTAGATGACTCCATAGATTGATCTTGGTGACACATAGGAAATTTTTGAATTATTGCTATGTTCCCCAACACTATGCAATTACATAATATATTAAATAAATCAAGATGTAATGTTTATGAAAGCACAAGTGCTCCCTGGGTGATTTTGGTAATTAATGCCAACATATCTCTTATTGGACTAATACTTTCATCTAGCATATTTCAGATAAGTCCAACAGTGGAGTGGCATGGACTAGAGGATGTGGGACCCCTTCAAGATGATGAAGACAAATGATTGGCTCAAGCTCAAAGACTCATGACTCTACATTTTTCATTTTAGCGATCCAAGATCACATTGAGTCCATAGGAAAGCCAATACTATTAATAGGGGATGAGGTGTTGCTTAATGGCTTGCTTGCTCAAAGTGCTTAGTGATATACTCCAAAGCCCTCGACCACTTTCTCACATCCACATTTGTCCCAAACCAAATGTCAAACTCGGCCCCACCAAAACCTTCTATCCGGCGCCACCGAGTTCACTTGACATAGCCACTGCCAGAAACCCTAATCAATTCGGTCTCACCAATGGGATCTCGGTCTCACCGAGATTGGCTTTCAAACTCTCTGTTGCCTATTGCAATAATTTCGGTCTCACCGAAATATGTAATCGATCCCACCGAGTTTGCTTGGCCAACTCTCTGTTTTGCTTATTACCCAAATCGGTTCCACCGAGTTTGTGTAATCGGTCCAACCGAGATAAGGCTTTACCCTAACCCTAGCACATCGGTCCCACCGAGTTGATCATGTCGGTCCCACCGAAATGCCTAACGGTCAAATTATGAATCAAATCGGTACGACCGAGTTTTATAATTCGGTCCCACCGAGTTTGGTGATTTGTGTGTAACGGTTAGATTTTGTGTGGAGGCTATATATACCCCTCCACTCACTCCTCATTCATGGAGAGAGCCATCAGAACATGCCTACACTTCCAACATACATTTTCTGAGAGAGAACCACCTACACTTGTGTTGAGGTCAAGATATTCCAATCCAACCACATAAATCTTGATCTCTAGCCTTCCTCAAGTTGCTTTCCACTCAAATCATCTTTCTACCAAATCAAATCCTATGAGAGAGAGTTGAGTGTTGAGGAGACTATCATTGGAAGCACAAGAGCAAGGAGTTCATCATCAACACACCATCTATTACCTTTTGGAGAGTGGTGTCTCCTAGATTGGTTAGGTGTCACTTGGGAGCCTCCGTCAAGATTGTGGAGTTGAACCAAGGAGTTTGTACGGGCAAGGAGATCGCCTACTTCGTGAAGATCTACCCTAGTGAGGCAAGACCTTCCTGGGCGATGGCCATGGTGGGATAGACAAGGTTGCTTCTTCGTGGGTGGAGCCCTCCATGGACTCACGCAACCGTTACCCTTCGTGGGTTGAAGTCTCCATCAACGTGGATGTACGATAGCACCACCTATCGGAACCATGCCAAAAATCTTCGTGTCTCCAGTTGCGTTCACATACTCCAATCCCATCCCTTTACATTCTTGAAACTTGCATGATTTACTTTCTGCTGCTCATATACTCTTGTCATGCTTGCTTGATATGTATTGTGAATGTTTAAACATGTACCAAAACTCCACTTCAACTTAAAGAAATTAAAAACTGCAACTTTTCTTGCTAAGAGTCTATTCACCCCCTCTAGACACCTCTTCTCAATCCTTTCAATTGGTATCAGAGCATTGGTCTCCATTGCATTGGTTTAAACACCTTTGGAGGAAGATGGATGAGTCTACATTGGGGAGTCTTAGACACAGAGTGCTTATACTTGATGGAGAGTACTTTCATGAGTGAAAAAATGAGATGCTTGAGATTTTCAATGAATATCATTTGAACAAGTACATTACTAGCCCTTGTGCACCTCATGTTGATCCTTTGCATCCCACCCTTGATGAGTCTATTGACATGATCCGTAATCTTAGAACTACCAATTTAATCACTATAGGTTTGCCTAGAAGCTTGCTTACTAGCTTGCCTACTCTTGATTTTGCCTATACCTTATGGAAATTTCTTGAGAAACGATTCCCAAACTATTCCTTGAAAAATCTAGATGAGATTCTTCATAAGTCTATTGCCTTGAGTAAGATGAGTTCCAATGATCCCAAATTTGGTGATTGCTTATTTGAGCTTACAAATTTTACTAGTGCCAAAGGAGATGTTGGAATCATTAGTAATATCATTTCCGAAGTCATTAGAATTCATAGAGATGAACATTGTTACGGTCATACTTCTAATGAATCACTCTCTCTCAGAATTGATCCACCACATGACGATGTTGAACATGGATACCACAATGAGGATGATGATAGTGACTATGATCTTGTTTATGCAATGAGACACTTTGGTCTTACGGCTAATCTTCGCGGCTACATGGCTGGAGGAAAGGAATGGGTTCTTGATAGTGGGTGTACCGATCATATGACCGGGGACAAAGATATGTTTCGTGAGCTTGCTGAAAACGACGACCCTCGAAAGTTTGTCACTTTTGGTGATAACTCAAAGTGTAAGGTGGTTGGCCTTGGTAAGGTAGCCATCTCACATGATAGTTCCATACAAAATGTTATGCTCATTGAATCTCTTGGATACAATTTACTTTCCGTATCCAGACTTGCTGAGTTTGGTTTCAATGTCCTATTTACTGAAGTAGATTGCCAAGTGTTTCGTAGAGATAGCCATAAAATGTTCTTTACCGGTACACGTATAGGTGATCTTTACATCGTTGATTTCACTAAAAAGGCTCAAGCTAGAAATTGCCTAATTGCTAAATCCTCAAAAGGTTGGTTTTGGCATAGAAGGTTAGGTCATGTGGGCATGCGAAATCTTGATAAGCTTATTAAAGGTGATCATATCCTTGGAGTAAAAGATGCTATATTTGACAAGGATAGACTTTGTAATGCTTGTCAAGCAGGAAAACAAGTTGGAGGAAGCCACCCCTTGAAGAACATTATGACCAGAAGAAGACCGCTCGAGCTACTTCATATGGATCTTTTTGGTCCCAATGCCTATAAGAGTCTCGGTGGTAACTCATTCGGTCTAGTTATAGTTGATGATTTTTCAAGATTTACGTGGGTGTTCTTTCTTGATGATAAATCGTAGGTCCAAAAGATCTTCAAGAACTTCGCTAGGAAGGCCCAAAATCAATTTGAAGTGAAGATCAAGAAGGTTCGCAGCGACAATGGAACGGAGTTCAAGAACACAAATGTGGATACCTTTCTTGACGAAGAAGGGATTTCACATGAGTTCTCAGCTACATACATGCCTCAACAAAATGGAGTTGTTGAGAGGAAGAACCAAACTCTTATTGAGATGGCGAGGACGATCCTTGATGAGTACAAGACTCCAAAGCACTTTTGGGCGGAAGCCGTTGAGACAGCTTGTCATGCAACAAATCGCTTGTATATTCACAAGCTACTCGGCAAGACGACATACGAACTTCTCACCGGTAAAAAACCCCAAGTTGGATACTTTTGAGTATTTGGCTCAAAGTGTTACATTCTTGATAAGCATCGTCGTTCTAAATTTGCTCCTAAATCTCATGAAGGTTTCCTACTCGGTTATGGCTCAAACTCTCACACTTACCGTGTCGACAACAATTTCACCCGAAAGGTTGAAGAAACGGTAGATGTGAAGTTTGATGAATCTAACGGCTTGCAAGTAGAGCAATTGCCAATTGATGTAGGAGATAAAGATCCTTCGGAAGCAATCCAAGACCTGTCTATTGGCAAGATCCGTCCAATGGAGGTGAAGGAGAGTACCTCATCCGTCCAAGTGGAAGCTTCTACCTCACGACAAGGTGAACCAAGAGTCGACATGGAAGCATCCACAAGTGGGACACACCAAGATGAAGAAAACGAGGAAGTACACCAAGAGAACCTCATCAACCTCCTTCTCCACCATGACAAGAGAACAACGACACCAATAATAAAGAAGACCAAGAAGAACGAGATGATGAAGAAGATGTTCCACCCCAAGAAAAACAAAAGCTCTCACGAGTTTGAGCAAGAGTTGCTAGAGACCATCCCGTCGAGCTAATCTACAATGATATCCAAACCAGGAGAATCAGTCGGTCTAAATATCGTTTGGCTAATTTTTGTGAACATTATTCATTCATCTCTAGCATTGAACCTATGAAGGTTGAAGAAGCTTTGGAAGATCCGGATTGGATAAACGCCATGCATGAAGAGCTACACAACTTTAAGAGAAACCAAGTATGGACATTGGTTGAGAAGCCCGACAACAATCACAACATCATTGTTACCAAATGGGTGTTTCGCAACAAGCAAGATGAAGATGGTCAAGTCGTCCGCAATAAAGCTCGTCTCATCGCTCAAGGCTACACTCAAGTCGAAGGTATGGACTACGGTGAGACATATGCCCCCGTTGCTAGACTTGAGTCCATCCGCATCTTACTTGCCTATGCTAATCACCATGATATCACTTTATACCAAATGAACATTAAGAGTGCTTTTCTAAACGGTGAGATTGAGGAGGAGGTTTATGTTAAACAACCTCCCGGCTTCATCAATCCTAAGAAACCCGATCATGTTTACAAACTTCACAAAGCTCTTTATGGTCTTAAACAAGCTCCTAGAGCGTAGTATAAATGCTTGACCAAGTTCCTTATTGAAAAAGGTTTTGAGATTGGAAAGATAGATTCTACTCTTTTTACTAAAAGGGTTAATGGTGAATTATTTGTATGCCAAATTTATGTTGATGATATCATATTTGGCTCAACTAACCCTCATTTTAGTGAGAAGTTTGGAAAACTAATGTCGGAGAAGTTTGAGATGTCTATGATGAGTGAACTCAAGTTCTTTCATGGTTTGCAAATCAAGCAAACTAAGGAAGGCACCTTTGTCTCTCAAACAAAGTACACCAATGACTTATTCAAGAAGTTCAACATGCAAGAAAGTAAAGGTATGAAAACTCCCATGCCTACTAGTGGACATCTTGATTTTACTAAGGATGGTAAACCGGTTGATCAAAAGGTTTATCGCTCTATGATTGGATCATTGTTATACCTATGTGCCTCCCGTCCCGATAGTATGCTAAGTGTGTGCATGTGTGCACGATATCAAGCGGCCCCCAAGGAATGTCATCTTAAAGTTGTGAAAAGGATAGTGAGATAATTAATACATACACCAAATTTTGGCATTTGGTATCCTAAGAGGTCCTCTTTTGATCTTGTTGGCTATTCCGATTCGGACTATGCCGGAGACAAGGTTGATAGAAAGTCCACTTCAGGTACTTGTCAATTTCTTGGTACATCTCTTGTGTCTTGGTCTTCCAAGAAACAAAACTCGGTATCCTTATCCACCACCAAAGCGGAATACATTGCCGCTGGTTCATGTTGTGCTCAATTACTTTTGATGACCCAAACTCTTAAAGATTATGGGATCAATGTGAAACATGTTCCATTGCTTTGTGACAATGAAAGTGCTATTAAGATTGCTCACAATCCCATGCAACATTCTCGAACAAAGCATATTGAAGTTCGTCACCATTTCATTCAAGATCATGTTGCTAAAGGGGACGTTGATCTTAAACATGTTCGTACCGATAAGCAATTGGAGGATATATTCACCAAACCGCTTGATGAGAAAGTCTTTTGCCGTTTGAGAGGTGAATTGAACATCATTGATGCTTCAAACTTGGAGTAGGAACTCCATTTGGATACATGCAAGGCATGAGCCTATGACTAATCCTTGACTTTTCTCTTATGATGATGATCATATGTCTTGGATATATTTGCACCCTTGCATGCTATCCAACCTTTGTAGGTACTTGGATGAATCTAAACCTATGATATTGCAACTCACTCACATCTTGAGCAATCTCTACATCACCAAGTCTCCACTCCATGGTGGTTGAAAACAAGGAAGCATGAAACCCTTCAACATATCCTTTGACAAATTCTATGTATCACATTTCATTATTGTCATTTTGGATACACAAGTGCTCTTCCTTGCAAGACTAACCCATGTAGGTAGATGAACTCAACTCTAAGAGGTGTTCCCAACCATTCTTGCGCTACATCAACCTTGAGCACCCCATGCAAGTTCAACTACATGATCAAGATCAACACCACCACCCAAGGTATGTCATTCAATCTTAGAGAAGCTTTACCTCAAGACATAGGTCAAGGCAACTCAACAAGATTTGAATACATCAAATGCTTAAACAAAAAATGGTAACCCCATTTTGAGCTTAAACGATGAGTATGACTTACGATCAAGTGTTCTCACTTGACTCCTCAGTCAATGTACTCTAACATAGGTGACTTTGTCACCACCCAATTCTAGATGAAGTTCTCCAGTGTTTCCTTGAGTTTTTGCATTTGTCCTTTGCATATTTATTTCCTTTCCTTTTAAAAAAAACTTCATCTAGATTTTAGTTTCTCTGTTTTGTTCTACATTCCCTGCATCCAATTCACTGCAAATCTTTCAGTTAATTCCTTGCAAATCTTTGTGAGATCTTATTTGCCTAGTGAGCTGAGGTGACAAGTGTTCTCTCTGTGTTGAACTCGGTCATACCGATATGTTGTTTTCGGTCAAACCGAACCAACTCGGTGCCACCGAAAACTACAACCCGGTATCACTGATTTCACTGCAGAGAAGACAATTTGCCATATGTTCCTGTAGTTTTATTCCAGCTCCACTTGATGATTCTTGTCCTCTACTAGCATCACAACCTATATGCTGCTTTGCTCTGTGACTCAAGGACCAAACCTATTTTGACTCACACTCTAGAAGATCCCTTCTTGGAAATTGATGTCAAAGTGGGAGAGAGATCACATCAAAGCTTATTCTCTTCAAAGGGAGAGAAAGAAAAAGGGGGAGAGAGAAAAAGGGAGAAAGAGGTAATCACATCAAAGGCCCCAGATGCTTGGTGTTCAAGAGGAGAGAAGTGACATGTCTTTAAGATGGGAAAGGCATGTCTATGTTATATTCATGATCTGTTTTTGCTCTGATTTTGTTTCCCTATGTTCTCCCATTATCCAATACAAGATCTAGGGGGAGAAAGACTGCTCAGGAAGGAAATCTGTGAATTCAATTCATTGCATATCTTTACCTTTTGGGGACATGTCTATATCAAATAGAGTACTCAGTACTCACTCACTACATGTCATTCCAGTCTTGGTACTCTTGTGGTTTCTTTTGTTTGCTCTGGCTTGTAGACGTATCTGTGTTATCTAACCTTGTTTGCTCAGGTTCATTTCCTCCTAAGCAAACTCAAGACCACAAGGTAAGTATATGCATCACACTCATGTGCATGAGGACTTCTTGCTGATGTACATATTGTTTGCAAGAAAGACTCATGAGCATGTAGGTACATTTCCTATATTTACATATTTTGCTCTAATGCATATAGCCAAGATACATGTAACACATTGCTTACTCTGTCATGCTATACATTCACATGCTCTTATATTCCATATTTACATGATTGCATACATATAGGGGGAGCCTATGCATGTTACGTGTCTTTCCAAAGCTTTACTTGTTATTCTCCATATCTTTATCTAAAGCTTTGATGTATGTTGTCATCAATTACCAAAAAGGGGGAGATTAAAAGCACAAGTGCTCCCTGGGTGATTTTGGTAATTAATTCCAACATATCTCTTGTTGTACTAATACGTTCATCGCATATTTCAGATAAGTCCAACAGTGGAGTGGCATGGACTAGAGGATGTGGGACCCCTTCAAGATGATGAAGACAAATGATTGGCTCAAGCTCAAAGACTCAGGACTCTACATTTTTCATTTTAGTGATCCAAGATCACATTGAGTCCATAGGAAAGCCAATACTATTAAGAGGGGATGAGGTGTTGCTTAATGGATTCCTTGCTCAAAGTGCTTAGTGATATACTCCAAAGCCCTCAACCACTTTCTCACATCCACATTTGTCCCAAACCAAATGTCAAACTCAGCACCACCGAATCCTTCTATCCGGCGCCACCGAGTCCACTTGACATAGCCACTGCCAGAAACCCTAATCAATTCGGTCTCACCGATGGGATCTCGGTCTCACCGAGATGGGTTTGCAAACTCTCTGTTGCCTATTGCGTTAATTTCGGTCTCACTGAAATAGGTAATCGGTCCCACCAAATTTGCTTGGCCAACTCTCTGTTTTTCTTATTACCCAAATTGGTTCCACCGAGTTTGTGTAATCGGTCCAACCGAGATAAGGCTTTACCCTAACCCTAGCACATCGGTCCCACCGAGTTGATCATGTCGGTCCCACTGAAATGCCTAACAGTCACATTATGAATCAAATCGGTCCGACCGAGGTTTATGATTCGGTCCCACCGAGTTTGGTGATTTGTGTGTAACGGTTAGATTTTGTGTGGAGGCTATATATATACCCCTCCACCCACTCCTCATTCGTGGAGAGAGCCATCAGAACATGCCTACACTTCTAACATACATTTTCTGAGAGAGAACCACCTACACTTGTGTTGAGGTCAAGATATTCCAATCCAACCACATAAATCTTGATCTCTAGCCTTCCTCAAGTTGCTTTCCACTCAAATCATCTTTCTACCAAATCAAATCCTATGAGAGAGAGTTGAGTGTTGAGGAGACTATCATTGGAAGCACAAGAGCAAGGATTTGATCATCAACACACCATATATTACCTTTTGGAGAGTGGTGTCTCCTAGATTGGTTAGGTGTCACTTGGGAGCCTCCGTCAAGATTGTGGAGTTGAACCAAGGAGTTTGTACGGGCAAGGAGATCGCCTACTTCGTGAATATCTACCCTAGTGAGGCAAGACCTTCCTGGGCGATGGCCATGGTGGGATAGACAAGGTTGCTTCTTCGTGGACCCTTCGTGGACTCACGCAACCGTTACCCTTCGTGGGTTGAAGTCTCCATCAACGTGGATGTACGATAGCACCACCTATCGGAACCATGCCAAAAATCTTCGTGTCTCCAATTGCGTTCACATACTCCAATCCCATCCCTTTACATTCTTGCAACTTGCATGATTTACTTTCTGCTGATCATATACTCTTGTCATGCTTGCTTGATATGTATTGTGAATGTTCAAACATGTACAAAAACTCCACTTCAACTTAAAGAAATTAAAAACTGCAACTTTTCTTGCTAAGAGTCTATTCACCCCCCTCTAGACACCTCTTCTCGATCCTTTCAGTTCATGATAGTGGAGTTTTTTCTTGATACTTCATTTTGTACTGTGTGCATGCTAGCAATTAATTCAATGACTAGCACCGTAAGGACAGACTTGAATCATACCAGGTTCAGTCGTTACAATTTCGGTGACAATTTTTGGGGGTTCAAAGTTACCAGGCTACTTGTTCACACAGAAGTTACCATGCACTTCAAATGGACTTTTTTGAATGTTTTAATATTTTTTGGTTAAAAGTAGTCAGTCGGTACTATAAGAGTTATCGATACTATTCACATGTTGTTGCTGGCCAACATACGTGGGTTGTCGTATTACTTGTTGATAGTTATAGATTTCAAAATTAGATCTCGTCGCAGCTACCACCCATGTAACTACACAACTATGTGTTCGGGAATGTAGCATGCAATTACAAAAAAATTCTTACGCTCACGCAAAATCTATCTAGGAGATGCATAGCAACGAGAGGGGGAGAGTGTGTCCACGTACCCTTGTAGACCGAAAGCGGAA
The DNA here is from genome assembly GCF_003073215.2 of Triticum urartu. Lineage (NCBI taxonomy): Eukaryota > Viridiplantae > Streptophyta > Magnoliopsida > Poales > Poaceae > Triticum > Triticum urartu. Next base: position 603,380,528 of record NC_053023.1, on the reverse strand, counting down.
GCGTTAGTTTAACACGGTTGATGTAGTCGAACGTCTTCTCAATTCAACCGATCAAGTACCGAATGCACGACACCTCCAAGTTCTGCACACGTTCAATTCAATGATGTCCCTCAAACTCTTGATCCAGCAAAGTGTCGAGGGAGAGTTTTGTCAGCACGATGGTGTGGTGACGGTGATGGTGAAGTGATCTGCGCAAGGCTTCGCCTAAGCACTACGACAGTATGACTGGAGGAGTAAACGGTGGAGGGGGGCACGACACATGGCTAAGAACAACTGATGTGTCTTAGAGGTGCCCCCACCCCCGTATATAAAGGATGGAGAGGGGAGGAGGCTGGCCTAGGGGCGCGCCAACTGGGAGGAGTCCTACTTGGGCTCCTAGTCTAATTCGCCCACCCTTTCCTTTTACCGGAAGGGGAAAGGGGGAAGGAGAGGGAGAAGGAGAAGGAAAGGGGGGCCACGCCCCCTCTCCTAGTCCAATTCGGACTCCTCCCTTGGGGGGGCACCCTTGTGGTCTGGCCTGCCTCCCTCCTATGGACGATGTGGCCCATATCTTCCCCCGGGGGTTCTGGTAACCCCCCGGTACTCCGATATGTACCCGATACATTCCGAAACACTTCCGGTGTCCGGATACTATCGTCCAATATATCAATCTTTACCTCTTGACCATTTCGAGACTCCTCGTCATGTCCGTGATTGTTGGGGAACGTGGTAATTTCAAAAATTTCCTACGCACACGCAAGATCATGTGATGCATAGCAACGAGAGGGGAGAGTGTTGTCTACGTACCCACGCAGACCGACTGCGGAAGCGTTGACGCAACATAGAGGAAGTAGTCGTACGTCTTCACGATCCAACCGATCAAGCACCGAAACTACGGCACCTCCGAGTTCGAGCACACGTTCAGCTCGATGACGATCCCCGGACTCAGATCCAGCAAAGTGTCGGGGAAGAGTTCCGTCAGCACGACGGCGTGGTGATGATCTTGATGTACTACAGCATCAGGGCTTCGCCTAAACTCCGCTACAGTATTATCGAGGACTATGTTGGCTGGGGCACCGCACACGGCTAAGGAACAGATCACGTGGATCAACTTGTGTGTTCTAGGGTGCCTCTACCTCAGTATATAAAGGACTAGAGGGGGGGAGGCTGGCCGGCCTCAAGGGGTGCGCCAGGAGAGTCCTACTCCCTCCGGGAGTAGGATCCCCCCCAATCCTAGTTGGAATAGGATTCGCGGAGGGGGAAAAGAGAGAGAGAGGGGGCCGGCCACCTCTCCTAGTCCTAATAGGACTAGGGGAAGGAGGGGGCGCGCAGCCCATGTAGGGCTGCCTCTTCTCTTTTCCACTAAGGCCCATCATGGCCCATTTAGCTCCCGGGGGGTTCCGGTAACCTTCCCGGTACTCCGGTAAAATCCCGATTTCACCCGGAACACTTCTGATATCCAAACATAGGCTTCCAATATATCAATCTTTACGTCTCGACCATTTCGAGACTCCTCGTCATGTCCGTGATCACATCCGGGACTCCGAACAACCTTCGGTACATCAAAATGCATAAACTCATAATATAACTGTCATCGTAACCTTAAGCGTGCGGACCCTACGGGTTCGAGAACAATGTAGACATGGCCGAGACACGTCTTCGGTCAATAACCAATAGCGGGACCTGGATGCCCATATTGGCTCCTACATATTCTACGAAGATCTTTATCGGTCAGACCGCATAACAACATATGTTGTTCCCTTTGTCATCGGTATGTTACTTGCCCGAGATTCGATCGTCGGTATCTTAATACCTAGTTCAATCTCGTTACCGGCAAGTCTCTTTACTCATTCTGTAATACATCATCCCGCAACTAACTCATTAGTTGCAATGCTTGCAAGGCTTAAGTGATGTGCATTACTGAGAGGGCCCAGAGATACCTCTCCGACAATCGGAGTGACAAATCCTAATCTCGAAATATGCCAACCCAACATGTACCTTTGGAGACACCTGTAGAGCTCCTTTATAATCACCCAGTTACGTTGTGACGTTTGGTAGCACACAAAGTGTTCCTCCGGCAAACAGGAGTTGCATAATCTCATAGTCATAGGAACATGTATAAGTCATGAAGAAAGCAATAACAACATACTAAACGATCGGGTGCTAAGCTAATGGAATGGGTCATGTCAATCAGATCATTCACCTAATGATGTGATCCCGTTAATCAAATAACAACTCTTTGTCTATGGTTAGGAAACATAACCATCTTTGATTAACGAGCTAGTCAAGTAGAGGCATACTAGTGACACTCTGTTTGTCTATGTATTCACACATGTATTATGTTTCCGGTTAATACAATTATAGCATGAATAATAAACATTTATCATGAAATAAGGAAATAAATAATAACTTTATTATTGCCTCTAGGGCATATTTCCTTCAGTCTCCCACTTGCACTAGAGTCAATAATCCAGTTCACATCGCCATGTGATTTAACAACAATAGTTCACATCACCATGTGATTAACACCCATAGTTCACATCGATATGTGATCAACACCCAAAGGGTTTACTAGAGTCAGTAATCTAGTTCACATCGCTATGTGATTAACACCCAAAGAGTACTAAGGTGTGATCATGTTTTGCTTGTGAGATAATTTTAGTCAACGGGTCTGTCACATTTAGATCCGTAAGTATTTTGTGAATTTCTATGTCAACAATGCTCTGCACGGAGCTACTCTAGCTTATTGCTCCCACTTTCAATATGTATCTAGATCGAGACTTAGAGTCATCCAGATCTATGTCAAAACTTGCATCGACGTAACTTTTTACGACGAACCTTTTTGTCACCTCCATAATTGAGAAATATTTCCTTATTCCACTAAGGATAATTTTGACCGCTGTCCAGTGAGCTACTCTTAGATCACTATTGTATTCCCTTGCTTAACAAAGTGTAGGGTATACAATAGATCTGGTACACAGCATGACATACTTTATAGAACCTACGACTGAGGCATAGGGAATGACTTTCATTCTCTTTCTATCTTCTGCCATGGTCGGGCTTTGAGTCTTACTCAACTTCACACCTTGTAACACAGGCAAGAATTTTTTCTCTGACTGTTCCATTTTGAACTACTTCAAAATCTTGTCAAGGTATGTACTCATTGAAAAACTTATCAAGCGTCTTGATCTATCTTTATAGATCTTGATACTCAATATGTAAGCAGCTTTACCGAGGTCTTTCTTTGAAAAACTCCTTTCAAACACTCCTTTATGCTTTGCAGAATAATTCTACATTATTTCCGATCAACAATATGTCATACACATATACTTATCAGAAATGATGTAGTGCTCCCACTCACTTTCTTGTAAATACAGGCTTCACCGCAAGTCTGTATAAAACTATATGCTTTGATCAACTTATCAAAGCGTATATTCCAACTCCAAGATTCTTGCACCAGTCCATAGATGGATCGCTGGAGCTTGCTTATTTAGTTAACACCTTTAGGATCGACAAAACCTTCTAGTTGCATCGTATACAACTCTTCTTTAGTAAATCCATTAAGGAATGCAGTTTTGTTTATCCATTTGCCAGATTTCATAAAATGCGGCAATTGCTAACATGATTCGGACAGACTTAAGCATAGATACGAGTGAGAAATCTCATCGTAGTCAACACCTTGAACTTGTCGAAAACCTTTTGCGACAATTCTAGCTTTGTAGATAGTAACACTACTATCAGCGTCCGTATTCCTCTTGAAGATCCATTTATTTTCTATGGCTTGCCGATGATCGGGAAAATCCATCAAATTCCATACTTTGTTCTCATACATGGATCATATCTCAGATTTCATGGCCTCAAACCATTTCGCGGAATCTGGGCTCATCATCGCTTCCTCATAGTTCGCAAGTTCGTCATGGTCTAGTAACATGACTTCCAGAACAGGATTACCGTACCACTCTGGTGCGGATCTCACTCTGGTTTACCTACGAGATTTGGTAGTAACTTGATCTGAAGTTACATGATCATCATCATTAGCTTCCTCACTAATTGGTGTAGTAGTCACAGGAACAGATTTCTGTGATGAACTACTTTCCAATAAGGGAGCAGGTACAGTTACCTCATCAAGTTCTACTTTCCTCCCACTCACTTCTTTCGAGAGAAACTCCTTCTCTAGAAAAACTCCGAATTTAGCAACAAAAGTCTTGCCTTCGGATCTGTGATAGAAGGTGTATCCAATAGTTTCCTTTGGATATCCTATGAAGATTTACTTCTCCGATTTGGGTTCGAGCTTATCATGTTGAAACCTTTTTCACATAAGCATCGCAGTCCCAAACTTTAAGAAACGACAACTTTGGTTTCTTGCCAAACCACAGTTCAGATTGTGTCGTCTCAACGGACTTAGATGGTGCCCTATTTAACGTGAATGCAGCTGTCTCTAATGCATAACCCCAAAACGATAATGGTAGATCGGTAAGAGACATCATAGATCGCACTATATCTAATAAAGTACGGTTATGACGTTCGGACACACCATTACACTATGGTGTTCCAGGTGGCGTGAGTAGTGAAACTATTTCACATTGTTTTAATTGAAGACCAAACTCGTAACTCAAATATTTGTCTTCGCGATCAGATCGTAGAAACTTTATTTTCTTGTCACGATGATTTTCCACTTCACTCTGAAATTCTTTGAACTTTTCAAATGTTTCAGACTTATGTTTCATCAAGTAGATATACCCATATCTGCTCAAATCATCTGTGAAGTTCAGAAAATAACGATACTTGCCGTGAGACTTAACACTCATCGGACCGCATACATCAGTATGTATTATTTCCAATAAGTCAGTTGCTCGCTCCGGAGAACGGAGTCTTAGTCATCTTGCCCATGAGGCATGGTTCGCAAGCATCAAGTGATTCCAAAATCCCATCAGCATGGAGTTTCTTCATGCGCTTTACACCAATATGACCTAAACGGCAGTGCTACAAATAAGTTGCACTATCATTATTAATTTTGCATCTTTTGGTTTCAATATTATGATTATGTGTATCACTACGATCGAGATCCAATGAACTATTTTCATTGGGTGTGTAACCATATAAGGTTTTATTCATGTAAACAGAACAACAATTTATTCTCTTACTTAAATGAATAACCGTATTACAATAAACATGATCAAATCATATTCATGCTCAACGCAAACACCAAATAACACTTATTCAGGTTCAACACTAATCCTGAAAGTATAGGGAGTGTGCGATGATGATCATATCAATCTCGGAACCACTTCCAACACACATCGTCACTTCACCCTTAACTAGTCTCTGTTTATTCTGCAACTCCCATTTTGAGTTACTAATCTTAGCAACTGAACTAGTATCAAATACTGAGGGGTTGCTATAAACACTAGTAAAGTACACATCAATAACATGTATATCAAATATACTTATGTTCACTTTGCCATCCTTCTTATCTGCCAATCACTTGGGGTAGTTCCACTTCCAGTGACCAGTCCCTTTGCAGTAGAAACACTTAGTCTCAGGCTTAGGACCAGACTTGGGCTTCTTCACTTGAGCAGCAACTTGCTTGCTGTTCTTCTTGAAGTTCCCCTTCTTCCCTCTGCCCTTTTCTTGAAACTAGTGGTCTTGTCTACCATCAACACTTTATGTTTTTCTCGATTTCTACCTTCGTCAATTTCCGCATTACGAAGAGCTTGGGAATCGTTTCCGTCATTCCTTGCATATCATAGTTCATCACAAAGTTCTACTAACTTGGTGATGGTGACTAGAGAATTCTGTCAATCACTATCTTATCTGGAAGATTAACTCCCACTTGATTCAAGCGATTGTTGTACTCAGACAATCTGGGCACATGCTCACTAGTTGAGCGATTCTCCTCCATCTTTTAGCTATATAACTTGTTGGAGACTTTCATATATCTCAACCCGGGTATTTGCTTGAAATATTAACTTCAACTCCTGGAACATCCCATATGCTCCATGACGTTCAAAATGTCTTTGAAGTCCCGATTCTAAGCCATTAAGCATGGTGCACTAAACTATCAAGTAGTCATCATATTGAGCTAGCCAAACGTTCATAACGTCTGCATCTGCTCCTGCAATAGGTCCGTCACCTAGCGGTACATCAAGGACATAATTCTTCTGTGCAGCAATGAGGATAAGCCTCAGACCACGGATCCAATCCGCATCTTTACTACTAACATCTTTCAACACAATTTTCTCTAGGAACATATTAAAATAAACACAGGGAAGCAACAATGCGAGCTATTGATCTACAACATGATATGCAAAATACTACCAGGACTAAGTTCATGATAAATTTAAGTTCAATTTAATCATATTACTTAAGAACTCCCACTTAGATAGACATCCCTCTAATCCTCTAAGTGATCACGTGATCCAAATCAACTAAACCATGTCCGATCATCACGTGAGATGGAGTAGTTTCATTGGTGAACATCACTATGTTGATCATATCTACTATATGATTCACGCTCGACCTTTCGGTCTCCGTGTTCCGAGGCCATATCTGTATATGCTAGGCTCGTCAAGTATAACCCGAGTATTCTGCGTGTGCAAAACTGGCTTACACCCGTTGTAGATGGACGTAGAGCTTATCACACCCGATCATCACGTGGTGTCTGGGCACGACGAAATTTGGCAACGGTGCATACTCAGGGAGAACACTTCTTGATAATTTAGTGAGAGATAATCTTATAATGCTACCGTCAATCAAAGCAAGATAAGATGTATAAAAAGATAAACATCACATGCAATCAATATAAGTGATATGATATGGCCATCATCATCTTGTGCCTGTGATCTCCATCTCCGAAGCACCGTCATGATCACCATCGTCACTGGCGCGACACCTTGATCTCCATCGTAGCATCGTTGTCGTCTCGCCAATCTTATGCTTCCACGACTATCACTACTGCTTAGTAATAAAGTAAAGCATTACATCGCGATTGCATTGCATACAATAAAGCGACAACCATATGGCTCCTGCCGGTTGCCGATAACTTGGTTACAAAACATGATCATCTCATACAATAAAATTTAGCATCATGTCTTGGCCATATCACATCACAACATGCCCTGCAAAAACAAGTTAGACGTCCTCTACTTTGTTGTTGCAAGTTTTACGTGGCTGCTACGGGCTTAAGTAAGAACCAATCTTACCTACGCATCAAAACCACAACGATAGTTTGTCAATTTGACTCCGTTTTAACCTTTGCAAGGACCGGGCGTAGCCACACTCGGTTCAACTGAAGTTGGAGAAACTGTCACCCGCAAGCCACCTATGTGCAAAGCACGTCGGGAGAACCGGTCTCGCGTAAGCGTACGCGTAATGTCGGTCCGGGCTGCTTCATCCAACAATACCGCCGAACCAAAGTATGACATGCTGGTAGGCAGTACGACTTATATCGCCCACAACTCACTTGTGTTCTACTCGTGCATATAACATCAACATATAAAACCTAGGCTCAGATGCCACTGTTGGTTAACGTGGTAATTTCAAAAAAATTCCTACGCACACGCAAGATCATGTGATGCATAGCAACGAGAGGGGAGAGTGTTGTCTATGTACCCACGCAGACCGACTGCGGAAGCGTTGACGCAACGTAGAGGAAGTAGTCGTACGTCTTCACGATCCAACCGATCAAGCATCGAAACTATGGCACCTCCGAGTTCGAGCACACATTCAGCTCGATGACGATCCCCGGACTCCGATCCAGCAAAGTGTCGGGGAAGAGTTCTGTCAGCACGACGGCGTGGTGATGATCTTGATGTACTACAGCAGCAGGGCTTCGCCTAAACTCCGCTACGGTATTATCGAGGACTATGTTGGCTGGGGCACCGCACACGGCTAAGGAACAGATCACGTGGATCAACTTGTGTGTTCTAGGGTTCCTCTACCTCAGTATATAAAGGACTAGAGGGGGGGAGGCTGGCCGGCCTCAAGGGGTGCGCCAGGAGAGTCCTACTCCCTCCGGGAGTAGGATTCGCCCCCCCAATCCTAGTTGGAATAGGATTCGCGGAGGGGGAATAGAGAGAGAGGGGGCCGGCCACCTCTCCTAGTCCTAATAGGACTAGGGGAAGGAGGGGGCGCACAGACCATGTAGGGCTGCCTCTTCTCTTTTCCACTAAGGCCCATCGTGGCCCATTTAGCTCCCGGGGGGTTCCGGTAACCTTCCCGGTACTCCGGTAAAATCCCGATTTCACCCGGAACACTTCCGATATCCAAACATAGGCTTCCAATATATCAATCTTTACGTCTCGACCATTTCGAGACTCCTCGTCATGTCCGTGATCACATCCGGGACTCCGAACAACCTTCGGTACATCAAAATGCATAAACTCATAATATAACTGTCATCGTAACCTTAAGCGTGCGGACCCTACGGGTTCGAGAACAATGTAGACATGGCCGAGACACGTCTCCGGTCAATAACCAATAGCAGGACCTAGATGCCCATATTGCCTCCTACATATTCTACGAAGATCTTTATCGGTCAGACTGCATAACAACATACGTTGTTCCCTTTGTCATCGGTATGTTACTTGCCTGAGATTCGATCGTCGGTATCTTAATACCTAGTTCAATCTCGTTACCGGCAAGTCTCTTTACTCGTTCTGTAATACATCATCCCGCAACTAACTCATTAGTTGCAATGCTTGCAAGGCTTAAGTGATGTGCATTACCGAGAGGGCCCAGAGATACCTCTCCGACAATCGGAGTGACAAATCCTAATCTCGAAATACTCCAACCCAACATGTACCTTTGGAGACACCTGTAGAGCTCCTTTATAATCACCTGGTTACGTTGTGACGTTTGGTAGCACACAAAGTGTTCCTCCGGCAAACAGGAGTTGCATAATCTCATAGTCATAGGAACATGTATAAGTCATGAAGAAAGCAATAGCAACACACTAAACGATCGGGTGCTAAGCTAATGGAATGGGTCATGTCAATCAGATCATTCACCTAATGATGTGATCCCGTTAATCAAATAACAACTCTTTGTCTATGGTTAGGAAACATAACCATCTTTGATTAACGAGCTAGTCAAGTAGAGGCATAATAGTGACACTCTGTTTGTCTATGTATTCACACATGTATTATGTTTCCGGTTAATACAATTATAACATGAATAATAAACATTTATCATGAAATAAGGAAATAAATAATAACTTTATTATTGCCTCTAGGGCATATTTCCTTCAGTGATCTCATCCGGGACTCCAAACAATCTTTGGTCACCGAAACACATAACTCATAATACAAATCGTCATCAAACGTTAAGCGTGCAGACCCTACGGGTTCGAGAACTATGTATACATGACCGAGACACCTCTCCAGTCAATAACCAATAGCGTAACCTGGATACTCATATTGGTTCCCACATATTCTACGAAGATCATTATCGGTCGAACCGTAATGACAACATACATCATTCCCTTTGTCATCAGTATGTTACTTGCCCGGGATTCGATCGTCGGTATCTTCATACCTAGTTCAATCTCGTTACCGGAAAGTATCTTTACTCGTTCCATAATGCATCATCCCCCAACTAACTCATCAGTCACATTGCTTGCAAGGCTTATCATGATGTGCATTACCGAGATGGCCCAAAGATACCTCCCCGATACTTGGAGTGACAAATCCTAATCTTGATCTATGCCAGCCCAACAAACACCTTTGGAGATACCTGTAGAGCATCTTTATAATCACCCAGTTACCTGTGATGTTTGATAGCACACAAGCTATTCCTCCGGTATTCAGGAGTTGCATAATCTCATGGTCAAAGGAATATGTATAAGTCTTGAAAAAAGCAATAGCAATAAAACTTAACGATCATTATTCCAAGCTAACGGATGGGTCTTGTCCAACATATCATTCTCCTAATGATGTGACCCCGTTCATCAAATGACAACACATGTCTATGGTTAGGAAACTTAACCATCTTTGATTAACGAGAGCTAGTCTAGTAGAGACATACTAGGGACACTATGTGTTGTCTATGTATTTGTTGGGGAATGTAGCATGCAATTTCAAAAAAATTCCTACGATCACGCAAGCTCTATCTAGGAGATGCATAGCAACGAAAGGGGGAGAGTGTGTCCATGTACCCTCGTAGACCAAAAGCGGAAGCATTAGGTTAACGCGGTTGATGTAGTCGAACGTCTTCGTGATCCAACCGATCTAGTATCGAGCATACGACACCTCCGTGTTTGGCACATGTTCATCTTGATGACGTCCCTCGAACTCTTGATCCAGTAGAGGGTCGAGGGAGAGTTTCGTCAACACGACGGCGTGGTGACGGTGATGGTGATATGATCCTCGCAGGGCTTTCGCCTAAGCACTACGGCGCTATGACCGGAGGAGTAAACTATGGAGGGGGGCACCACGCACGGCTAAGAGAACAGTTGATGTGCTATGGGGTGCCCCCTGCATCTGTATATAAAGGAGGGGATGAGGAGGTGGCCGGCCAGGAGGGCGTGATACGTCTCCAACGTATCTATAATTTTTGATTGTTCCATGCTATTAAATTATCAACCTTGGATGTTTTATATGCATTTATATGCTATTTTATATGATTTTATGGACTAACCTATTAACCTAGAGCCGAGTGCCAGTTTCTGTTTTTTCCTTGTTTTAGAGTATCACAGAAAAGGAAAATCAAACGGAGTCCAACTGACCTGAAACTTCATGGAACTTATTTTTGGAACGGAAGCAATCCAGGAGACTTGGAGTAGACGTCAGGGAAGCTTCGAGGTGGCCACGAGGCAGGGAGGCGCGCCTGCCCCTGGGTGCGCCCCTACCCTCATGGGCCCCTCGTGGCTCCCCTGACCGACTTCTTTCGCCTATATATGTCCATATACCCTAAAAACATCGGAGAGCAGAATAGATCGGGAGTTCCGCCGCCACAAGCGTCCGTAGCCACCGAAAACCAATCTAGACCCGTTCCGGCACCTGGCCAGAGGGGGGAATCCCTCTCCGGTGGCCATCTTCATCATCCCAGCGCTCTCCATGATGAGGAGGGAGTAGTCCACCCTCGGGGCTGAGGGTATGTACCAGTAGCAATGTGTTTGATCTCTCTCTCTCTCTCTCTCGTGTTCTTTGAGGTGGTACGATCTTGATGTATCGCGAGCTTTGCTATTATAGTTGGACCTTATGATGTTTCTCCCCCTCTATATCCTTGTGATGAATTGAGTTTTCCCTTTGAAGTTATCTTATCGGATTGAGTCTTTAAGGATTTGAGAACACTTGATGTATGTCTTGCATGTGCTTATCTGTGGTGACAATGGGATATCACGTGATCCACTTGATGTATGTTTTGGTGATCAACTTGCGAGTTCCGTGACCTCGTGAACTTATGCATAGGGGTTGGCACACGTTTTCGTCTTGACTCTCTGGTAGAAACTTTGGGGCATTCTTTGAAGTTCTTTGTGTTGGTTGAATAGATGAATCTGAGATTGTGTGATGCATATGGTATAATCATACCCACGAAAACTTGAGGTGACATTGGAGTATCTAGGTGAGATTAGCGTTTTGGTTGATTTGTGTCTTAAGGTGTTATTCTAGTATGAAATCTATGATAGATCAAACGGAAAGAATAGCTTTGTGTTATTTTACTACGGACTCTTGAATAGATCGATCAGAAAGTATAACTTTGAGTTGGTTTCGTACCCTACCATAATCTCTTTGTTTGTTCTCTGCTATTAGTGACTTTGGAGTGACTCTTTCTTGCATGTTGAGGGATAGTTATATGATCCAACTATGTTATTATTGTTGAGAGAACTTGCACTAGTGAAAGTATGAACCCTAGGCCTTGTTTCAACGCATTGCAATACCGTTTTTGCTCACTTTTACCATTAATTACCTTGCTGTTTTTATATTTTCAGATTACAAAAACCTATATCTACCATCCATACTGCACTTGTATCACCATCTCTTTGCCGAACTAGTGCACCTATACAATTTACCATTGTATTGGGTGTGTTGGGGACACAAGAAACTCTTTGTTATTTGGTTGCAGGGTTGCTTGAGAGAGACCATCTTCATCCTGCGCCGCCCACGGATTGATAAACCTTAGGTCATCCACTTGAGGGAAAATTGCTACTGTCCTACAAACCTCTGCACTTGGAGGCCCAACAACATCTACAAAAAGAAGGTTTTTTAGTAGACATCAAGGCGTGCCATGGGGGGGGGGAGTCCTACTAGGACTCCACTCCTAGTAGGATTCGCCCCCCCTTTTTTCCTTTCTTATCAGAGGGGAAAAGGAAGGAGAGGGAGAGGGAAAGGGGGCCCGCATCCCCTCCTCATTGTCCTATCCAGACTCCCTAGGAGGGGGGCGCGCGCCACCCCTCGCGGGCTTCCCTCTCTTTCCCCTAAGGCCCATGTAGGACCAATACTTCCCCGGGGGGTTCCCGTAACCCCTCGGTACTCCGGTAAAATACCCGAACCACTCGAAACCATTCCGATGTCCGAATACTACCTTCCAATATATGAATCTTTACCTCTAGACCATTTAGAGATTCCTCGTCATGTCCGTGATCTCATCCGCAACTCCGAACAAACTTCGGTCACCAAAAGACATAACTCATAATACAAATCATCATCGAACGTTAAGCGTGCGGACCCTACGGGTTCGAGAACTATGTAAACATGACCAAGACACATCTCCGGTCAATAACCAACAGTGGAACCTAGATTCTCATATTGGTACATACATATTCTACGAAGATCTTTATCGGTCAAACCGCAATAACAACATACGTTATTCCCTTTGTCATCGGTATGTTACTTACCCGAGATTCGATCGTCGGTATCATCATACCTAGTTCAATCTCGTTACCGGCAAGTCTCTTTACTCGATCTGTAATGCATCATACCTGTCGGTGTCAAAACCGGCGGATCTCGGGTAGGGGGTCCCGAACTATGCGTCTAAGGCGGATGGTAATAGGAGGCAGGGGACACAATGTTTTACCCAGGTTCGGGCCCTCTTGATGGAGGTAAAACCCTACGTCCTGCTTGATTAATATTGATGATATGGGTAGTACAAGAGTAGATCTACCACGAGATCAGAGAGGCTAAACCCTAGAAGCTAGCCTATGGTATGATTGTATGTTGTCCTACGGACTAAAACCCTCCGGTTTATATAGACACCGGAGAGGTTACGGTTACATAAGGTCGGTTACAAAGGAGGAGATACACATATCCGTATTGCCTAGCTTGCCTTCCACGCCAAGTAGAGTCCCATCCGGACACGAGACGAAGTCTTCAATGCTGTATCTTCATAGTCTAACAGTCCGGCCAATGGATATAGTCCGGCTGTCCGGAGACCCCCTAATCCAGGACTCCCACAGTAGCCCCTGAACCAGGCTTTCAATGACGATGAGTCCGGCGTGCAGTATTGTCTTTGGCATTGCAAGGCGGGTTCGTCCTCCGAATACACCACGAAAGAATTTGAATACAAGGATAGTGTACGACCCTGCAAAATAAGTTCCACATACCACCATAGAGAGAATAATATTTCCACAAATCTAATTTGCTGACTTGTTTTGGCAACACGACATTATGTCACGGCCCGGTGATTATTCGAACCGTTTCCTTTAACTAGCCCCACACATAACGCGAGGCAGTTTTTTGACACGTCTTGTCAAAGCAGAGATCGTGTCCCCTTATCACGGGATTCTCATCAATACGGGTGTGGGTAACCCAACCGCGCCATCGATTACTGCGCTTGGGGGACAAGCGAGTTTTACCAGGCTAGTGGGGACGCATAGTTTTCTCCGCCCATATAAAGGGATAAGGATTTACCTTTTCATCCATGCCTTCTTCCTCCTTTGCTCATCCGTTTTCGCACACTCAAGCTCCAGCGCCCAAGTTCACATTTCCCACCTCGACCTTCTCCAACCATGTCCGGAGCGGGAGGCAAGTGGATGGTCTCCTCCGTCATGGAGGGACACATCAAGAAGCTGAGGAGAGCCGGATACCTGTCCGACGACATCGCACACCGGCTCCCAGACGAAGGGCAGCTCATCCCCACCCCCAGGCCCCATGAGAGGGTAGTGTTCCTCACCTATTTCCTCCGCGGACTGGGATTCCCTCTCCACCCATTCATCCGGGGGCTCATGTTCTACTACGGCCTGGATTTCCATGATCTGGCCCCGAACTTTATCCTCAACATCTTGGCGTTTATCATCGTGTGCGAGGCTTTCCTCCGCATCAGGCCCCACTTCGGCTTATGGCTGAAGACTTTCAATGTCAAGCCGAAGGTAGTGAGCGGCCGCCAGGCGGAGTGCAGAGGCGCCATGGTGCGCAAGATGCCCAACGTCACATGGCTCGAGGGCTCCTTCGTGGAGACCATAAAGGGGTGGCAATCGGGGTGGTTCTACATCACGGAGCCGCGTGACCCCAAATGGGTAGCGGCCCCCGAGTTCCGATCTGGCTTCCCCACACGGCTCACCTCCTGGCAAGAGAAGGGCCTGTCCTGGGGCAGTTCGGGAGAGCTGACCGGACTCCAAACATGTATTCAAAACATGGTGAACAAGAAGCTCAAACTTGTCAACGTAATCCAGGTCATGGTCAACCGCCGGATCCTCCCGTGCCAACAACGGGCCTTCAACTTGTGGGAGTTCGACCTAGCGCAGCACCGAACTCTGAACAGGCTCTTCGACACAACTCACGAAGATGCCTAGAGGGTGCTATTCAAGAGCGCCGAGGTTCCCCCTCCCACTACTGAGGATCGCGGATTCAGCGCGAAGCGCCAAGCCAGCGCGGTAAGCTACTTCACCTCTTACAGGATACTTGTTTTTCACAGTTTTGACTCCATGCGGGATCTAAACTCCCGTACCTTTGACCGGACTGGTAGGAGACGGCCGGACAGATCGACTGTCCGGCTCCTTTGCCCGAAGACCCAGCAGACGCTCTTCTGGCGAAGATGCTGACTCCGACTCCTTATACGGTGCCGGAGAAGACCAAGAAGGCCAAGGGAACCCGAAAGAGTTCCCGACGCCAGGCGTCATCGGACTCACCATCCGAGGACTCTACGGCGCAATCCTCCCCCGAAGACGAGGAGGCGGAAGAAGATGCTCCCCCTCCAGACGGGGGAGACAAGAAAAGGAAGGCCGCCCCAACTGGGGAGGCTGAGGGGTACAAGAAGGGAAGGACTCTCCTTTCGGACAGCTCTACCACCGCCGCCGACGGCGAAGACGAGTGGCTGCCCAGGGCCAAGCCCCTGGGGAAGTCGTAAGTATTCAGATACCAGAGTAACTCATAGCATTCCTTTGTCGCACTACTTCACCTTACGCCGAATATGATTATGCAGGCCACCCCGATCCTGTATCAATGTATCATCGGACGGCTCCCTGGGCTCGTCGGATATGGATAGCGATCTAGTTCCGACTGCCACCTCCCCTCATCCCGCGGACGACGCCGAGGTGCTGTCTCAAGAGGCACCGGGTCGAGGGGAGACTGTCCCGGAGACGCCACAAGGCGGCCTCCCGGACTCCAGGAGCAGAGGGGGCAAGGCCCCTGAGGGCTCCGAGTTCGTCCCTCAGCCGAACACCGTGCCGGATCCTCCAGTGGTTTCGGACTCGGGCAGGCGGCCTCCTTCTAAGAGGGGCAAGACGCCTGTATCGGTGACCTCTGTCCATCCAGAGGCACCGGACAATCTGCTGGAAGCGCTTCGCAGCACTTCCATCGACGAGGAGCACCGCACTGTTATGAGTGCGGTGATCCAGAAGGTTCAGTCTGCCAAGAGCGGATTGACTGAAGCCCGTGCCAGCCTTCTAACAGGCTTTGAGGTAAGTGTTTAAAATATAGGAAAATATTACCGCATAGACAGTAGCCCCTGATGCCCTGTTCGGTGTTCACAAAGAAAAGCCGAACAGAGGATCAAACAATATCGCAGTAGTCTAATATAAGTATGTCAATATGCATATGCAGGCTTCGCTGCTGGCGTCCGCCGCATTGACTGCGGAGGTCGCCATACTGAAGCAGGACCTTAAAGGGTCCCAGGACGTGCTCGGCCTTACCAAGAGGCAGCTTGAGGAGAACAAAGGTAAGTAGTACCTAGTCTGTTGATATGTATGAAAAGAATGTGATTCCAAAATGACAGGATCATCATGAATTTGCCAGGGGCCGCGACCGAAGTGGCGACCCTAAAGCAAGCGTTGTCCGAGGCCGAAGATAAAGCGGCCAAGGAGTGCACCGAGCGAGAGAAGCAAGAGGCTCGGGTTGGCGAGGTGAAGCAAGAGCTCCAGGCTCTCGTGACGAAGCACGGGGCGTTGGAGCTTGACTCGAAGACGCGAGAGTCTGAGCTTGCCGCGGCCCTCGAGAGCACAAAGAGTGCCAAGGCCGAAGCCCAAAAGGCCCTCCAGGAGATCGACGCGATGACGAAAATAGCGGCGGGTAAGGCATTCTATATGCAAAGCAAGCATGTAAAAGTAAATTACCGATTACTTAACCGAATCCGGAGCTCTCGAGGAGCATTCACAGATTTGCCCCGCAGCGTGTCGGATGCCGCGAAGTTTTATTGGGCCGAGGATGGAAGCTCAACGGAGAAGTTGTTCTGGGCCTAGTGTACTGGGACCGAACACCCAGTGTCTGTGAGCGACCAGCTAAAGCAGCTAGTTGAGCTGCACAAGGCGGCCGAACATGCGATGAAGGGCTTTATAGTCCGGTTGTGGCCTGGCGACGCCCTTCCGAATAGCTACTTTGGCCTGGTGAGGCGGCTTGTGGATGCCTTCCCACGGCTGGAAGTCGTCAAACGGTCCGTCTGCATCGAAGGTGCACGCCAAGCTTTCGCCCGTGTGAAGGTGCAATGGGCCAAGCTAGACGCCGTGAAGCTGATCAAGGAAGGACCGCTGCAGGGCAAGGAGCATCGCACCCCCGAAATTTATTACGAGGGTGTCCTGAAGGGTGCCCGTCTTGTAGCGGACGAATGTTCCAAGGATGTAATATTTGAATAAACTTGCTCGTGTGATCCTATATGATGAAAACTTGTTTCATATGCGCTATGCAACGCTTGTTTGAATTTAAAATATTACCTTCTGTTTGGCTGTTTATCCAATCTGAGAGATGGCTAGTCCTCGGCTTCTGCCCCCATGCCGCGAGTGCTGGGGTGTTCGGGATAAACCTGAGCACTATTGTTCCCATTTTTGGGTCCTTCGAGGGAGGTGCTCAGCACAACGAACAAGGCAACCGGACTAATAATGCTTTATCAGTCTCACTTAGCCATAGAATTCTATAATTTTAAATTTCGGCGAAGCCCTTGGTATTCGGAAGGACGAATTCGGGGCGCGATACACGCCTTTAAGCCAGACAGGGCCGGCCCCTCGCTCTAAGTGGCATAAGTCTTTAGGGACTCGAAACCTCGCCGAACAGCGACCAGTCTCTCGCCTTATCATGACAGTCAGTTTTAGCTTTCTCTACTGAGGTGCTTAACCCAGCAGAACCGGGGCACAATCGCAGTAGTTCTCCTAGAGCTACCTTAGCCGATAGAGCGGAACGTAAGGCACCAAAACATAGGAGCCGGGCAAACCCAACATTTGACCAAAGACATGATTCGGAGCTGATGCATATAATGCTATAAGTTCGGGGTGCCGCACTTGTGAAAGTGTTCAGACTTTTCACACCATATTGTGGGGTACATAAGCCCCTGGTGTATTTGCCGTACCAAAGTGTACGGTTGCAAGGCGTCATTAATGAACACATATATATGAAACATGAATGCAAATAATAGTCGTAATGTTATGCATTGTTTATTCAAAAAGGTGCGTTAAAGCAGAATGATACAGATAGTGCGATAAGCAAAGGGTAGGACTATGTACCTTCCAAGGGCAAGCTGAGGAATAATATTAAATCAAACATTTCGCTCATTACTGTAATCCACCTGGGAATTCCGTGGTGTGACGTAGCTTTCTGCCTCCTTGGTTGCTGCATCATGTGTTCAACAATAGTGCTGCCAGATAGGGTTTCCAGAGATTAATGTCCTGAAAAAGAGAAAAATAACTAAGCGGGAAGCCCCTAGTGTGGTTTAAGCCGCGTCTTGGGGCGTGCCGTAGTTGTACCCCCTCCCCGCCCGTGCCCATGGTATTTTTAATGCGTAATTATGTACGCGTAGCACGAGTTTTGCCGCTTGGCTGGGACTGGGGTGGGGGCCGCATTGCTACGCGAGCTCAGATCGCGCCAGGCGGTCTAGTTGCCGATTGCTCCGAGCGCGCTTGAAGGTGTCCGGGTCTTGAAACGTCGAACTGGTGGATTGCCTTGAGAGGCTACTTTGCGCTTCTGCTGCGAGGGCCGCAGTGTGCTCCTCCGTTCGGAGAGAGCGCTCTGTGTTTCCATTGACTGTAATAACCCCACGAGGTCCTGGCATCTTGAGCTTGAGGTATGCATAATGCGGTACCGCATTGAATCTCACGAATGCAGTTCGCCCGAGCAGTGCATGATAACCACTTCGGAACGGGAATATATCGAAGATTAACTCTTCGCTCCAGAAGTTATCCGGGGACCCGAAGACCACTTCCAGTGTAATTGAGCCTGTGCAATGGGCCTCTATGCCTGGAATAACGCCTTTAAAGGTCGTTTTTGTGGGTTTGATCCTTGAGGGGTCGATACCCATTTTGCGCACTGTGTCCTGATAAAGCAGGTTCAGGCTGCTGCCGCCATCCATAAGGACTCGAGTGAGGTGAAATCCGTCAATGATTGGGTCTAGAACCAGTGCAGCGAATCCGCCATGACGAATACTAGTGGGGTGGTCCCTGCGATCGAAAGTTATCAGATAGGAGGACCATGGGTTGAACTTTGGGGCGACTGGCTCCAACGCATATACGTCCCTGAGCGCACGCTTCCGCTCCCTCTTGGGGATGTGGGTTGTGTATATCATGTTCACCGTCCGCACTTGTGGGGGAAACCTCTTCTGTCCTCTGGTGTGTGGCTGCCGGAGCTCCTCCTCGTCATCGCTATGTGACCCCTTATCCTTGTTTTCGGCAATTAACTTGCCGGCCTACTTGAACACCCAACAATCCCTGTTGGTGTGATTGGCTGGCTTGTCTGGGGTGCCGTGTATTTGACATGAGCAATCGAGTATGCGGTCCAAACTGGACGGGCCCGGCGTACTTTGTTTTAATGGCTTTTTCCACTGACCGGGTTTGGAGCCTTTGAATCCGGCATTGACTGTCGTATCCTCAGTATTATCGCTGTTAATGCGGCGCTTATGTTTGTTGCGACGGGACCTGCTATTGCCGTCCTTGGTATCCGAGGTACCATGGTTCTTTGACATATTGTTACTGTGAGCCAGCCAGTTGTCTTCTCCCGCACAAAAGCGGGTCATGAGTGTCGTGAGGGCTGACATAGATTTCGGCTTTTCCTGACCAAGGTGCTGGGCTAGCCACTTGTCGCGGATGTTATGTTTGAAAGCCGCTAGGGCCTCTGCATCCGGGCAGTCGACAATTTGATTTTTCTTTGTTAGGAACCGAGTCCAGAATTGCCTGGCCGATTCTTCTGGCTGCTGAATTATGTGGCTCAAGTCATCGGCATCTGGTGGTTGCACATAAGTGCTCTGAAAGTTTTCGAGGAATGCGGCCTCCAGATCTTCCCAACAGCTGATGGACTCTCCTGGCAAGCTATTAAGCCAATGCCGCGCTGGTCCTTTGAGCTTTAGTGGGAGGTATTTGAGGGCGTGTAAGTCATCACCGCGGGCCATGTGGATGTGGAGGAGGAAATCCTCGATCCATACCGCATGATCTGTTGTGCCGTCGTATGATTCAATATTTACATGTTTAAAACCTTCTGGGATTTGATGATCCATTACTTCGTCTGTGAAGCATAAGGGGTGTGCGGCGCCTCTGTATTGGGCTATATCGCGACGCAGCTCAAATGGGTCCTACCCGCTGTGTTCGGCCTGGCCGGATTTACTTTTACTGTATCCGGCGTAACGTTTATCGTCTCGCATAGTGGCACGCCCTTGTGATCCGTAGATCGATCTTGCATGTTTTGCTTTGTCCTCCAATACGTCTCGCAGGTCTGGCGTGTTTCCCCATGCTTTTTTATTTGAATGGCGTCGAGGTGCGGGCTGAGCTTTTGGCTGGAATGCCTCTCTATCACGGCCACGAGGTGGCCGATCAGCCGCATCATACGCTTCTTCCTCCAGTCGAGGTAGCAGCCTGCATTTTGGGTAACTCTTGGAGGGGCACTCAAGTTTATATTCCTTGGCCGCGAGGACATCAGTCCATCTATCAGCTAGCAGATCTTGATCAGCTTGAAGCTGCTGCTGCTTTTTCTTAAGACTATTTGCTATGGCCATAAGCCGGCGCTTAAAGCGCTCTTGTTCGACGGGATCCTCTGGCACAGCGAATTCGTCATCGCCGAGGCTTGCCTCGTCTTCGGAGGGGGGCATGTAATTATCATCCTCCGCCTCTCCGCCTGCCGCTCTCTCAGGAGGGCTAGATCCTCCATCCTCCTGCTCTAAATCTTGCTGGAGGGGGTTCTTGTTGTCTTCGGCACTATCCGGAGTGTTATTACCTCCTCTGCCGGTATCCCCACTTTTGCTTTGGCAGGACTTAGAGTTGCTCTGCTGACGTCGGCGCTTGGGTTGCTTCTTGGAGGGGACATCCTCCGCTGTCTCGTTGCCATTGCCTTCTTTGGGTGTATCCACCATGTATATATCGTATGATGAGGTGGCTGTCCAGTGCCCTGTGGGCAGTGGTTCCTCTTCGTCTCCCGCATCGTCGTCCATACCGTCGATATCTTCGGAGTCGAAGTCGAGCATGTCAGTTAATTCATCAACAGTGGCTACTAAGTGGGTGGTGGGTGGGCCGCGAATTTCTTCATCGTCCGGATCCCAGTCCTGCCGGACGTAGTTCGGCCAGTACTCTCCTGACAAGGAGAGAGACCTTAATGAGTTCAGTATGTTGCCGAAGGGAGAGTGCTGAAAGATATCCGCGGAGGTAAACTCCATGATCGGCGCCCAATCAAATTCGATAGGAACGGGCGCAGACGGTTCGGAGTCCGTGGCCGGAGAAGAATCCGGCAGTTTACCAACACGGCTCTCGTGCAAGGTAAGGTCGACGTTCGGCTCGATTGCCGCTAAGGATAACGCCTCTTCGGCGGGGTCCATCCACCCATCCGCGGAAGGCGCAACTGGCTCCGAATTGAGGGTCGGAGCAGCTATCGGTGTGATCTTAACACTGTCCGATGGTAGAGCTAAATCATACTCATCGTGACCGCGTGACACACAAGGCAGAGGCTCGAATCCGTCGAAGATCAAGTCTCCACGGATATCAGCCATGTAGTTTAAGCTTCCAAACCTGACCTGATGGCCAGGGGCGTAACTTTCAATCTGCTTGGTTACAAAGGAGGAGATACACATATCCGTATTGCCTAGCTTGCCTTCCACGCCAAGTAGAGTCCCATACGGACACGAGACGAAGTCTTTAATCCTGTATCTTCATAGTCTAATAGTCTGGCCAATGGATATAGTCCGGCTGTCCGGAGACCCCCTAATCCAGGACTCCCACAATACCACAACCAACTCATTAGTCACATTGCTTGCAAGGCTTATAGTGATGTGTGTTACCAAGAGGGCCCAGAGATACCTCTCTGATACTCGGAGTGACAAATCCTAATCTTGATCTATGCCAACCCAACAAACCCAGTTACGTTGTGAAGTTTGATAGCACACAAGGTGTTCCTCCGGTATGTGGGAGTTGCATAATCTCATAGTCAGAGGAATATGTATAAGTCATGAAGAAAGCAATAGCAATAAAACTTAATGACCATTATGCTAAGCTAACGAATGGGTCTTGCCCATCACACCATTCTCCTAATGATGTGATCCTGTTCATCAACTGACAGCACATGTCTATGGTCAGGAAACTTAACCATCTTTGATTAACGAGCTAGTCAAGTAGAGGCATACTAGGGACACTTTGTTTTGTCTATGTATTCACACATGTAGCAAGTTTCCGGTTAATACAATTTTAGCATGAATAATAAACATTTATCATGATATAAGGAAATATAAATAACAACTTTATTACTGCATCTAGGGCATATTTCCTTTAGTCTCCCACTTGCACTAGAGTCAACAATCTAGATTACATAGTAATGATTCTAACACCCATGGAGTCTTGGTGCTGATCACGTTTTGCTCGTGGAAGAGGCTTAGTCAACGGTTCTGCAACATTTGGATCCGTATGTATTTTGCAAATCTCTATGTCTCCCTCCTTGACTTGACCGCAGATGAAATTGAAGTGTCTCTTGATGTGTTTGGTTCTCTTGTGAAATCTGGATTCCTTCGCTAAGGCAATTGCTCCAGTATTGTCACAAAATATTTTCATTGGACCCGATGCACTAGGTATTACACCTAGATCAGATATGAACTCCTTCATTTGTTGCTTCTGAATCAGCTATGTACTCCGCTTCACACGTAGATCCCGCCACGATGCTCTGCTTGGAACTGCACCATCTGACAGCTCCACAATTCAATATAAATATGTATCCGGTTTGCGACTTTGAGCTATCCAGATCGGTGTCAAAGCTTGCATCGACGTAACCATTTACGACAAGCTCTTTGTCACCTCCATAAACGAGAAACATATCCTTAGTCCTTTTCATGTATTTTAGGATGTTCTTGACCGATGTCCAGTGATCCACTCCTGGATTACTTTGGTACCTCCCCGCTAAACTTATAACAAGGCACACATCAGGTCTGGTACACAAATTAAATACATGATAGAACCTATGGCTGAGGCATAGGGAATGACTTTCATTTTCTCTCTATCTTCTGTAGTGGCCAGGCATTGAGTCTGACTCAACTTCACACCTTGTAATATAGGTAAGAACCCTTTCTTTGACTGATCCATTTTGAACTTCTTCAAAACTTTATCAAGGTACGTGCTTTGTGAAAGTCCAATTAACCGTCTTGATCTATCTCTATAGATCTTGATGCCTAATATATAAGCAGCTTCATCGAGGTATTTCATTGAAAAATTCTTATTCAAGTATCCTTTTATGCTATCCAGAAATTTTGTATTATTTCCAATCAACAATATGTCATCCACAGATAATATTAGAAATGCTACAGAGCTCCCACTCACTTTCTTATAAATACATGTTTCTCCAAAAGTCTGTATAAAACCATATGCTTTGATCACACTATCAAAGCGTATATTCCAACTCCGAGATGCTTGCACCAGTCCATAAATGGATCGCTGGAGCTTGCACACTTTGTTAGCACCTTTACGATCGACAAAACCTTCTGGTTGCATCATATACAACTCTTCTTTAAGAAATCCATTAAGGAATGCGGTTTTGACATCCATTTGCCAAATTTCATAATCATAAAATGCGGCAATTTCTAACATGATTCGAACAGACTTAAACATCGCTACGGGTGAGAAAGTCTCATCATATTCAACTCCTTGAACTTGTCAAAAACCTTTCGCAACAAGTCGAGCTTTGTAGATAGTAACATTACCGTGAGCGTCAGTCTTCTTCTTGAAGATCCATTTATTCTCTATGGCCTGCTGATCATCGGGCAAGTCAACCAAAGTCCACACTTTGTTCTCATACATAGATCCCATCTCAGATTTCATGGCCTCAAGCCATTTCGTGGAATCTGGGCTCGTCATTGCTTCCTCATAGTTCGTAGGTTCATCATGGTATTGTAACATGACTTCCAGAACAGGATTACCGTACCAGTCTGGTGCGGACCGTACTCTAGTTGACCTACAAGGCTTGATAGTAACTTGATCTGAAGCTTCATGATCATCATCATTAACTTCCCCACTAATAAGTGTGGGCATCACTGGAACTGATTTCTGTGATGAACTACTTTCCAATTCGGGAGAAGGTACAATTACTTTATCAAGTTCTACTTTCCTCCCACTCACTTCTTTCGAGAGAAACTCCTCTACAAAGGATCCATTCTTAGCAATGAATATCTTACATTCAGACCTGTGATAGAAGGTGTACCCAATAGTTTCCTTTGGGTATCCTATGAAGACGCATTTCTCCGATTTGGGTTCGAGATTATCAGGTTGAAGCTTTTTCACATAAGCATCGCAGCCCCAAACTTTAAGAAATGACAACTTAGGTTTCTTGCCATACCACAGTTCATATGGCGTCGTCTCAACAGATTTATATGTTGCCCTATTTAATGTGAATGCAGCTGTATCTAAAGCATAAGACCAAAACAATAGTTGTAAATCGGTAAGAGACATCATAGATCGCACCATATCTAATAAAGTACGGTTACGACGTTCGGACACACCATTACACTGTGGTGTTCCAGGTGGCGTAGGTGCGAAACTATTCCACATTGTTTCAAATGAAGACCAAACTCGTAACTCAAATATTCACCTCCACAATCAGATCGTAGAAACTTTATTTTCTTGTTATGATGATTTTCTACTTCACTATGAAATTCTTTGAACTTTTCAATTGTTTCATACTTATGTTTCATTAAGTAGATACACCCATATCTGCTCAAATCATCTGTGAAGGTCAAAAAATAATGATACCCACCATGAGCCTCAACACTCATCGAACTGCATACACCAGTATGTATTATTTCCAATAAATCAGTGGCTCGCTCCATTGTTCCGGAGACCGATGTCTTAGTCATCTTGCCCATGAGGCATGGTTCGCAAGCATCAAGTGATTCATAATCAAGTGATTCGGAAAGTCCATCAACATGGAGTTTCTTCATGCGCTTTATACCAATATGACCAAAATAGCAGTGCCACAAATAAGTTGCACTATCATTATTAACTTTGCATCTTTTGGCTTCAATATTATGAATATGTGTATCACTATGATCGAGATTCAAAAAATAGGCCACTCATCAAGGGTGCATGACCATAAAAGATATTACTCATATAAATAGAACAACCATTATTATCTAATTTAAATGAATAACCGTCTCGCAATCAAACAAGATCCAGATACAATGTTCATGCTCAACGCTGGCACCAAATAAAAATTATTCTGGTCTAAAACTAATCCCGAAGGTAGATGTATAGGTAGCGTCCCGACGATGATCACATCAACCTTGGAACCATTTCCGACGCGCATCATCACCTCGTCCTTAACCAATCTTCGTTTATTCCGTAGCCCTTGTTTCCAGTTGCAAATATGAGCAACAGAACTAGTATCAAATACCCAGGCGCTACTACGAGCATTAGTAAGGTACACATCAATAACAGGTATATCAAATATACCTTTTACTTTGCCATCCTTCTTATCCGCCAAATACTTGGGGTAGTTCTGCTTCCAGTGGCCAATCCCTTTGCAGTAGAAACACTCAGTCTCAGGCTTAGGTCCAGACTTGGGCTTCTTCCCGGGAGTAACAACTTGCTTGCTATTCTTATTGAAGTTCCACATCTTCCCTTTGCCATTTTTCTTGAAACTACTGGTCTTGTTAACCATCAATACTTGATGCTCCTTCTTGATTTCTACCTCCACAGCCTTTAGCATCGCGAAGAGCTCGGGAATTGTCTTTTCCATCCCGTGCATATTATAGTTCATCACGAAGCCTTTATAGCTTGGTGGCAGTGATTGAAGAACTCTATCAATGACACTATCATCAGGAAGATTAACTCCCAGATGAGTCAAGTGGCTATGGTACCCAGCCATTCTAAGTATGTGTTAACTGACAGAACTATTCTCCTCCATCTTGCAGCTATAGAACTTGTTGGAGACTTCATATCTCTAAACTCGGGCATTTGCTTGAAATATTAAATTCAACTCTTGGAACATCTCATATGCTCCATGACGTTCAAAACGTCTTTGAAGTCCCGATTCTAAGTCGTAAAGCATGGCACACTGAATTATCGAGTAGTCATCAGCTTTTTTCTGCCAGACGTTCATAACGTCCGGAGTTGCTCCTGCAGCGGGCCTTGCACCTAGCGGTGCTTCCAGGAAGTAATTCTTCTATGGAGCAATGAGGATAATCCTCTAGTTACGGACCCAGTCTGTGTAGTTGCTACCATCATATTTCAACTTAGCTTGCTCTAGAAATGAATTAAAATTCAAGGGAACGGTAGCACGGGCCATTGATCTACAACAACATAGATATGCAAAAACTATCAGGACTAAGTTCATGATAAAGTAAAGTTCAATTAATCATATTACTTAAGAACTCCCACTTAGATAGACATCCCTCTAGTCATCTAAATGATCACGTGATCCATATCAACTAAACCATGTCCGGTCATCGCGTAAGATGGAGTAGTTTTCAATGGTGACCATATCTATGTTGATCATATCTACTATATGATTCACGTTCGACCTTTCGCTCTCAGTGTTCCGAGGACATATGTGCATATGCTAGGCTCGTCAAGTTTCACCCAAGTATTCTGCACGTGCAAAAACTAGCTTGCACCCGTTGTATGTGAACGTTGAGCTTATCACACCCGATCATCACGTGGTGTCTCGGCACGACGAACTATAGCAATGGTGCATACTTAGGGAGAACACTTATACCTTGAAATTTAGTGAGGGATCATCTTATAATGTACCGCCGTACTAATGATAATAAGATGCATAAAAGATAAACATCACATGCAATCAAAATATGTGACATGATATGGCCATCATCATCTTGTGCCTTTGATCTCCATCTCCAAAGCACCGTCATGATGTCCATCATCACTGGCTTGACAGCTTGATCTCCATCATAGCGTCGTTGTTGTCTCACCAACTATTGCTTCTACGACTATCGCTACCGCTTAGTGATAAACTAAAGCAATTACATGGCGATTGCATTTCATACAATAAAGTGACAACCATAAGGCTCCTGTCAGTTGCCGATAATTTTTACAAAACATGATCATCTCATACAAGAATTTATATCTCATCATGTCTTGACCATATCACATCACAACATGCCCTGCAAAAACAAGTTAGACGTCCTCTACTTTGTTGTTGCAAGTTTTACATGGCTGCTACAGGCTTCTAGCAAGAACCATTCTTACCTACGCATCAAAACCACAACGATTTTTCACCAAGTGTGCTATTTTAACCTTCAACAAGGACTGATCGTAGTCAAATTCGATTCAACTAAAGTTGGAGAAACAGACACCCGCCAGCCACCTTTATGCAAAACAAGTTGCATGTCTGTCGGTGGAACCGGTCTCATGAACGTGGTCTTGTAAGGTTGGTCTAGGCCGCTTCATCAAACAATACTGCCGAATCAAAATAAGACGTTGGTGGTTAGTAGTATGACTATTAGCGCCCACAACTCTTTGTTTTCTACTCGGGCATATCATCTACGCATAGACCTGGCTTGGATGCCACTGTTGGGGAACGTAGCATGCAATTTCAAAAAAATTCCTACGATCACGCAAGATCTATCTAGGATATGCATAACAACGAGAGGGGGAGAGCATGTCCACATACCCTCGTAGATCGAGAGCGGAAGTGTTAGGTTAACGTGGTTGATGTAGTCGAACGTCTTCGGGATCCAACCGATCTAGTAACGAACGTACGGCACCTCCGAGTTCAGCACACGTTCAGCTCGATGACGTCCCTCGAACTCTTGATCCAGCAGAGGGTTGAGGGAGAGTTTCGTCAGCATGACAGCGTGGTGACGTTGATGGTGATGTGATCCCTGCAGGGCTTCGCCTAAGCACTACGACGCTATGACCAGAGGAGTAAACTGTGGAGGGGGGCACCGCACCTGGCTAAGAGAACAATTGATGTGCTATGGGGTGCCCCCTGCCCCGTATATAAAGGAGGGGAGGAGGGGCGGCCGGCCAGGAAGGGCGCGCCATGGGGGGAGTCCTACTAGGACTCCACTCCTAGTAGGATTGGCCCCCTGTCGGTGTCAAAACCGGCCTATCTCGGGTAGGGGGTCCCGAACTGTGCGTCTGGGGATTGAAGGTAACAGGAGACAAAGGGGGACACGATGTTTACCTAGGTTCGGTCCCTCTTAATGGAGGTAAAACCCTACGTCCCGCTTGATTGTATTTGATGAGTATAGGGGTTACACGAGTTGATCTATCTCGAGATCGTAATGACAAAACCCTAGACGTCTATCCTATATGAATTCTGGAAGCCCGGTTTATATAAACACTGGAGGGGCCTAGGGCTGTACAGAGTCGGTTTACAGAGAAAGGAAACTACACATCCGGACGTTAAGCTTGCCATCCATGCAAAGGAGAGTCCCACCCGGACACGGGGGAAGGCCTTCTATCTTGTATCTTCATGGCCCATCAGTCCGGCCCATGCTACATAGCTCGGACACCCGAGGACCCCATAATCCAGGACTCCCTCAGCAGCCCCCGAACTTGCCTTCAATGATGATGTAATATTCGGCCCATGTCTTCGGCTTTGCAAGGCAGGTTCTTCATTATAAGCCGGACCAATAACAATCTGGCGATAACCTCGATGTCTTTTATGACCCCCTATCGACGCTTCGATTTTCGTGCGTTGGGCGAATACGAACGGTCCATGCTTTAGGCGCGACCTCCCTGAATTTTCCAGCGCTCCTCTAAAGAAGTGCCTCAACTGGCATCCCCGAAGTCCCAAGGAAGAGGACAATGCGGAGATAAAGAGGTTGGTCAACAAGGTCAAGCTGCTCGCCCATTCCGAACTCTTGATAGTTGAGGTCATGGCGATTACAATAAAGAGGTGCGTGCAGCCTCTCCAATCTAGAGTAACTCCCGTATGGTATTACAATGGAGAAGACGATGCGTCCCATTACTGACGGCAGGGTCCGGACACCCCAGCCAAACTGGCTTCAATTTTGGCTGATCTGTACAAGGGCGAAAAAGAAGATTTTCTCTGGTTAAACTGCCGGGAGGCTTATTCCGTGTACACCCCTATTGAATGGGTAAGATCTCGATCGTCTATTCCTATTTCATTGCGTTGCAGACACTAATCGAATTTACTTTTTTTTGCCACCAACCAGTCATGAAGGAGGATGACCGAGGACGTCCACTGTCCTGCTCCCCAGCTGGAGGATCATAATCATGATGAAGATGCCGGCTTTTGAGAGGATCTGGATATATATATATAGAATTAAAAAATGGGGTATTCTATCAGGCGAGCTTTGACGGTTCGGAAGTGGCCATGACCGCCGACTATCCTCGCCTTTACCCATTCTGCATCGTGAGTATGCAGAGGCTTCATAAGAAGAGATCCTCATCTTCATCCTTACCTCTTGTACTGATCCGGATTTTAACAGGATCGGCGCTCTAGGGACCGTATCTCCTCGAGGGCGGCCCCTACACAAGGCCGTTGTTCAAAACGAAAAGGGACCGGGAGTATAGCGGAGATCTCACAATCCTCCAAGAGGTATGTGTGCTTTAATGCATGCCTAGGCACGAGTCTGGGTTGTTAAGAGTCTCCCTTTTTATCCTTGACTTCAGGAGGAGTACGCGGAAGACTGTGGGAAAACGCCCAATTAGCCAGATGTCCACTAATTCGGTGCCGGACTTGTCAACTAGGACGCGAGCCGATGCCACGCCCGTTCTGCCTCCTCAAGAGGATTTGGATGACGTATCGGTCACGAATTCCGAAGTGGAGAGCGTGATGTATCACCGTCGATTCAAGGAGGCTATGCGTGCTTCGGCCGTGTCTGAACAAGAGTTCGCCGCACTGAGTTCGACAGATGCATATATCCGAGCCGCTCGAGACGGCCTTGCCGGAGTTATTCAGTTATTCTCAAAGAATATACATGTAAATTTTGATGCAGTTTGCATGGCCATATGCCAGTAGCCCATGATACTTGAAATAGTGAAGCAAACCGATTTAAGGATCGATAATTTTTGCAGGTTCTGCAAGAAAAGAACACTATGCTAGCTCAAGAGTTGAACACAAACCAGACGCGACTGAGTGCAGTCACTGCCGAAGTAGCGGAATTTAAAGAGACCACGACGAGCGCGTCTAGGGAGAAAAAAACATGAGGAGGAAAATGACAAACACTCCAAAGAGATAGAGAGCTTGAAGGCTCAGCTATCAGCCGCTCAGAAGGAAAATGAAAAGCTGAAGGGCGGCATGTTCAGTATGTCTTCCCCTCTTATTCAGGACCACCATAGGTACTCATGTTTAGTCCATAATGCGGAATATCATGAATTTGTTACGCCAGGTCTGTTAACTGGCCGCCAGAGGAGGAAGTGTCCGAGTTTCAAGGCGACGTGCTAAAGGAGTTTTCCACCGTGGATGCTCGGGCCGGGAAAGCCATGAGGAGTATGGTGAAGGCGTTATGACCATCTGATACCCCTCCAGAAAGTATGGAGGGCCTGGCAAACCTGTTCAAAGGTGCCCGGTGCCGGTTTGAGCTATGGAAGATACCTGCCTGCCGTGAAGGCGCACGAGAAGCCTGGGCCATGGTGAAGACACGCTTCACGAAACTGGACCCGAATCATATGGCGCGAGTAGGACCGCAGGACCAGATGGGAAGGAAATCCCTTTAAATTTGGTCTATGATCAAGTAATGATCGCTGCGAAATATTCGCAGGAAGACTGTAGATTAGACAGCCTTATAGACGGAATAGGGAAGGAATAGGGTTTTGATTTAATGTATCAATGTACATTTATGATCAACCTTTGGTTAGATCCGAACATGTGAAATGATTTTCTCATTGCAGGATTTTAGCTTTAACCTCCGGATCAGAATGGTGGAGTGTTTCCGGATACTTAAGACAAAAGGAAGTATCTTTCTGGAAACCAGGTAACCTAGTCATTATGCTCAAACAGACAAAAAAAATCTGAGTTCGGGATGTATGTTATATTACGTATGTAAGAAATATCTTCCAAGGAAAATAGTTCCGTTAAAGGTTCCTTTCCTTGGGTCGGCATATTATAATTTCACGTGCCGAAGCGTGTGGTCCATAATATGTAAAATTGTCTCGAAGTGCTTTAAAATAGTTGCGGTATGACAACAATTTGTCGTTTTAGTGCCGGCCAATTATTCCCTTAAGAACGCTAGCTTTCGGCTTCACCCATCTGAGGTACATGTCCATATAACCCGGTTGTAACAATCGCAGAGGTGCTCCCTTTATGCCCTAGCCAAACAATCAGGAACGTAGGGCATAAGCACAGGAGCGAGGCAATCTAGCTTGGCAAAAAATTAAGTCATAGAGGTGCATATAATGGCAAAAAGGATGTATATCCGCAAACGACACATATATTGTGAGCTCTAGGCTTGGTATAATAATGAGCTTCTACTTGCAGAAGCCCCCAGTGATGGCAGGGTGTGTACATTTAAGGATGTGTACCCCTCAAGTCTTTAGCTTATTTGAACACACCATCGGAAACGTATAAAAAAGAAAAAAAGAAAAAATTGAAAAGAAGACAAAAGAACGAATAAGAAGCATGGTCATACTTATGCGTAGAATCTTCGGAGCCAGGCATCTTTCCAAGGGTTCGGCTCTAAGCGATTATCCGATGCATTGCGAAGGCGGTAGGCTCCTCCCGTGAGAACTTCATCTATAATGAAGGGACCTTCCCATTTTGGTTTGAGTTTGTCCTTTTTCTTCTCTGGGAGGCGTAAAACAAACTCACCGACGTTATACGTCTTTACCAGCACTTCTCTGCTTTGGTATCTTCGAGCTTGTTGTTGATAGAATGTGGAACGAGCTTTTGCGACATCAGGCTCCTCCTCCAGGCCATCTAGGTCGTCCTGCCAATCGAGCTCGGCCTCTCTCTCTTCATACAGGCGCACTCGAGGTGAATCATGAATAATGTCGCAGGGAAAGACAGCCTCTGCACCGTACACCATGAAGAATGGTGTGTATCTGGTCGTGCGGTTGGGCGTGGTCCGCAGCCCCCAGAGTACGGAATCGAGTTCCTTGACCCAGTGTTTATCTGACTCCTTAGAGAACACACTACTCTGGGTTTTATGCCGCTCATTATCAGGCCATTAGCCCGTTCGACTTGACCATTTGTTTGAGGGTAATATACAGAGGCGTAATCGAGCTTGATGCCCAAGTTAGCACACCAATTTTTTTACCTCATTGCCTGTTAAGTTAGAGCCATTGTCAGTAATAATGTTGTGCGGGACACCATAACGGTGTATGACACCGGATATAAAATATATCACCGGTCCGGTTTCAGCAGTTTTTACTGGTTTGGCCTCTATCCACTTAGTGAATTTATCCACCATGACCAGTAAATATTTCTTCTTATGGCTTCCCCCTTTAAGGGGTCCGACCATGTCTAGGCCCCAGACCGCAAAAGGCTAGGTAATGGGGATAGTTCTTAGGGCAGCGGGCGACATATGGCTTTGATTGGCAAAGAGCTGGCATCCAACACAGCGTTGTACAAGGGCCTGTGCATCTGCTCGGGCTGTGGGCCAGAAGAAGCATGTATGGAAGGCCTTGCTTACGAGGGCCCGAGCTGCAGCGTGATGGCCACCGAGGCCAGCATGTATTTCTCCCAAGAGTTGTCGCCCCTTCTCTTCGGAGATGCATCTTTGAAGAACTCCGGTAGTGCTTTTCTTGTAGAGTTCTCCTTCATGAACTTTGTAGGCTTTGGAGTGTTGAACTATGCGACGGGCCTCATTCTGGTCATCAGGGAGCTCCTGCCTATTAAGGTAGGCTAAGAAGGGTTCGGTCCATGGAGCAATAACTGCCATGATTACATGGGTGGAAGGTGTCGGTTCAGTGCCTGAGCCCTCGATGATATCGGAATCGTGTTCGGCCTCCGGGGGTGTGATCAGTGCCGGACTGGTATTTCCGCTCTCATCCTGCCATACCACGGATGGCTTGAAAAGCCTTTCCAAAAAGGTGGTAGGCGGGGCGGGGTCGTTTTTAGCGCCCATTCGAGCAAGGATGTCTGCTACCTGATTACTATCCCGAGCCACATGATGAAACTCGAGGCCCTCGAACCGAGCTGATATTTTGAGTACGACGTTGTGATAGGCCACCATCTTTGGATCTTTTGCATCGAATTCTCCATTTATTTGAGATATCGCGAGGTTCGAATCCCCACGCACCTCAAGGCGTTGTATGCCCATAGAAACGGCCATCCGAAGTCCATGTAGTAGTGCTTCATATTCGGCTGCGTTATTGGAGTCCGTATACAAGATTTATAATACATAACGGACTGTGTCCCCTGTAGGGGATGTTAGGATGACACCAGCCCCCAATCCGGCTAATATTTTGGAGCCGTCAAAGTACATCACCTAGTTGGAGTATGTACTGTACTCTTGGGGGAGTTCGGCTTCTGTCCATTTGGCGACAAAGTCGACCAACACCCGAGATTTAATAGCTCGGCGTGGCTTGTATGTCATTTCAAATGGTAAGAGCTCCATAGCCCATTTGGCAATGCGGCCGGTGGCATCTCGATTGTTTATGATGTTGTTGAGTGGCACTTCGGAAGCCACCGTGATCGAGCACTCTTGAAAGTAGTGTCGCAGCTTTCAAGATGCCATGAAGACCGCATACGCTATCTTTTGATAGTGCGAGTATCGGGATTTACATGGTGTAAGGACCGCGATACATAGTATACTGGTTTTTGGAGTGGGAATTTGTGTCCCTCTTCCTCTCGTTCGACAACGAGCACATCGCTCACTACCTGGTGAGTTGATGATATGTACTGTAGCATAGGTTCGCCGACGTTTGGTGCGGCAAGGATTGGGTTGTTTGGTAACAAAGTTTTTATTTCTTCCAACCGACCGTTGCTGCATCCGTCCACTCAAAATGATCGGTACATCGGAGCAGGCGATAAAGCGGGAATGCCTTTTCTCCCAATCTGGAGATAAAGTGGCTCAAGGTTGCCACACACCCAGCTAGTTTTTGGACCTGATTTAGGTCTGTTGGTGTTTCCAATTATGACAAGGCTTAGATTTTGGCTGGATTTGCTTCGATTCCTCTATTGGAAACAATGAACCCGAGAAGCTTTCCGGCCGGGACGCCGAACACGCATTTTTCCGGATTGAGCCATATGTCATATGTTTAGAGGTCGTCGAATGTGAGGCACAAGTCGTCCACCAATGATTCGACATGTTTAGTTTTGATGACTACATCATCTACATATGCCTCTACCGTCTTGCCAATTTGTTTTTCCAGGCATGTTTGAATCATGTGTTGGTAGGTGGCGCCGACGTTTTTGAGTTCGAAAGGCATAGTGTTGAAGCAGAAAGGCCCATATAGAGTAATGAATGCCATTGCGGCCTGATCGGATTCCCTCATCTTAATTTGATGGTATCCGGAGTATGCATCGAGGAAGCACAGTGAATCGTGTCCTCCAGTTGCATCAATGATTTGGTTAATGCGGGGCAGTGGGAAGGGGTCCTTAGGGCAGGCCTTGTTGAGGTCTTTGAAATCGACACAAAGGCGCCAGGATTTATCCTTCTTTGGCACCTTGACCAGGTTTACTAGCCAGTCCGGGTGTTTGATCTCTCTGATGAACCCGGCTTCAAGTAGTTTGGCTAGCTCCTCCCCCATAGCTTGTCGCTTGGGTTCGGAAAATTGTCGCACTATTTGCTTGACTGATTTAAACCCTTTTATTATATTGAGGATGTGTTCGCCCAGTCTGCGTAGGATTCCTGGCATATCCGAAGGATGCCAGGCAAAGATGTCCCAATTTTCGCGCAGAAACGTTCTTAAAGAGACGTCCATCGTTGGATCCAGTTGTACTCCATTGGCTGATGTTTTATTAGGATCCGTTGGGTGTACTTGAAATTTGACTATTTCGTCTGCTGGCTTAAAGGGAGTGGATTTGGGCCTCTTGTCGAGGATTACATCGTCCTTGTCCACTGTAGAGCGCAGAGTGGTTAATTCCCCAGCCGCAAGGGCCTCGGATAGCGCCTCGAGGGCCAGGGATGCGGGTTTTTTGGCGCGGAGTGCTA
This sequence comes from Triticum urartu, assembly GCF_003073215.2. Classification (NCBI taxonomy): domain Eukaryota; kingdom Viridiplantae; phylum Streptophyta; class Magnoliopsida; order Poales; family Poaceae; genus Triticum; species Triticum urartu. Next base: position 603,345,716 of record NC_053023.1, on the reverse strand, counting down.
TATCTGGATCACTAGTGATAGTGATAACTCTGTTGGGCCCTGGCATTTTGAGCTTCATGTACCCGTAATGGGGTATGGCTTGAAAGCGTATGAATGCTTCTCGCCCTAACATGGCGTGATATCCGCTGTGGAAAGGTGCCATGTGGAAGAGTAACTTTTCAGGCCTATAGTTCTCCAGCGTGCCAAATACGATGTCGAGTTTGATCTTCCCCGAGCTTCATGCTTCTCGACTGGGGATGATGCCTTGGAAGGTGGTGCCGCTTTGCTCAATGCGAGTTTTGTCCATCTGCATTTTCTGGAGCGTATCTTCATATATGAGGTTCAATCCGCTGCTGCCGTCCATGAGCACTTTGGTGAGCCGAAAGCCATCTACTATTGGGTTTAAGACCAAAGTGGCTGGTGCTCGGACTGATCTGGCCTTTGGCTCGTCATCGGCGGTGAAGGTTATCGCCATGTTGTTCCAAGGATTTATTGCGGCTACCTGGTTGACTTCGACAAGGTAGCGTAATGCCCTTTTTCGCCGGTTGTTGGAAGAAAAGGTCTCGAAGATCGTAAAAACGTTGAGATCGGCATCCTCCAAAGAGTGCCACACTATAGTAATGCTGGTGAGGATGGCCTCACTGCTCTTAGCCACCTGCCGGAGTACCCAACATGCCCGAAGGCTATGTGTTGGTTCGATATTCGGCGTCGTATGTATCTGACCGGGTTTATCGAGCAGATCGTCAAGGATAGTTCTATGTCCCATAAAGGGCTTGACTTTTTTGTTCGTGGGATCATGATCAGCTGCCCCGTAAGGGTGCATCCTTTTTGTCTGTTCGGTGGGCTGCTTGAAGGCAGGAGGTTCCCACCGAGCTGTTTGGGCCTTCTAGGTGCTTTCCATTGTGTTGTACTTCTATACGATGCGTGCCAAATCTACAAAGTGCAGTATGCGGCGGCGGTTGAGGGTGTTAAGGATTCCCTTGTCCGTACAGTTGCGGCAAAATATTGAAACCGTGTCCTCGTCGCAGCAATCCTTGATCTTATTTTAGACAAGGAGGAATCTGGCCCAAAAGTGGTGGACCGTTTCCTCAGGTTTGCTGTCGTACATACATTAGGTCGCATACGTCTGGAGGACCTGCATTGCTTGGGGAATATTGCTTGTGGTGGGTGGGCGGGCTAAAATCCGAACCCCGATGCATTATTGCATCCGAAGTTTGAAGAATTTGCGAGGTCACCGACCCAGGGTCCAGAGTGTCCTAGCGGTCTTCGGGCTCAACACTCGGTTCTATGTTCAGAGGACATGAGGTCTCTTCCCGAAGTTGGGTATCTGGCTCGCAGGAGTCGGAACTCCGAACATAGCTTGTTCTTAACTTAGGGGGAGAAGTATCATCGGCTTGTTCCTCTACGACCGCTACAAGATGGGTGATCGGCGGGGACCTGATTTCCCTCTGATCGGGTTTAAGCCCAATCCGATTGTAGTCTGTTGCAACTCCCAGGGCGGCGATGCGATCAAGTAGCTCGTTTAAGGACGAGACATCTGCTGGATCCATGTTTTCAGGGTATTCAAGGCCGACGCGAAGACGATGTTTAGCGATCTCGAGGGCTGCCTTTGGCTTAAAGGCCGGACGGGCGCCTATGGTGAAACCGCCGAGTTGGAGGAGTTGTCCTCGAGCTAGGGCCTCTCCAGAGGTAATGTTGTCATTAATGAAAAGGCGAGCCATCGATCCCGCTGTTGATGACACAGTGGAACTCTCAGTGAAAGCACCAATGTCGATGTCAAAACCGGCCAATCTCGGGTAGGGGGTCCCGGACTGTGCGTTTGGGGGTTGAAGGTAATATGTGACAAAGGGGACACGATGTTTACCCAGGTTCGGGCTCTCTTAATGGAGGTAAAAACCTATGTCCTGCTTGATTATATTTGATGAGTATACGGGTTACAAGAGTTGATCTACCTCGAGATCGTAATGACTAAACCCTAGACGTCTAGCCTATATGAATTATAATAGCCTCTACGGACTAAACCCTCCGGTTTATATAGACACCGGAGGGGCCTAGGGTTGTATAGAGTTGGTTTGCAGAGAAAGGAAACTACACATCCAGACGTTAAGCTTGCCATCCACACAAAGAATAGTCCCACCCGAACACGGGGGAACGCCTTCTATCTTGTATCTTCATGGCCCATCAGTCCGGCCCATGCTACACAGCTCAGACACCCGAGGACCCCATAATCCAGGACTCCTTCACCCCCCCTTTTTCCTTATTTACAGGAGGGGAAAAGAAGGAGAGGGAGAGGGAGAGGGAAAGGGGGGCCGCGCCCCCTCCTCGCGGGCTTCCCTCTCTCTCCCCTAAGGCCCATGTAGGCCTAATACTTCCCCGGGGGGTTCCGGTAACCCCTCGGTACTCCAGTAAAATACCTGAACCACTCGAAACCATTCCGATGTCCGAATACTACCTTCCAATATATGAATCTTTACCTCTCAACCATTTCGAGACTCCTCGTCATGTCCGTGATCTCATCCGCAACTCCGAACAAACTTCGGTCACCAAAAGACATAACTCATAATTCAAATCGTCATCGAACGTTAAGCGTGCGGACCCTACGGGTTCGAGAACTATGTAGACATGACCGAGACACATCTCTGGTCAATAACCAACAGCGTAACCTAGATGCTCATATTGGTTCCTACATATTCTACGAAGATCTTTATCGGTCAAACCGCAATAACAACATATGTTATTCCCTTTGTCATCAGTATGTTACTTGCACGAGATTCAACCGTCGGTATCATGATACCTAGTTCAATCTCATTACCGGCAAGTCTCTTTACTCGTTTCGTAATGCATCATCCCGCAACCAACTCATTAGTCACATTGCTTTCAAGGCTTATAGTGATGTGTGCTACCAAGAGGGCCCAGAGATACCTCTTCGATACTCGGAGTGACAAATCCTAATCTTAATCTATGCCAACCCAACAAACACCTTTAGGGACACCTGTAGAGCATATTTATAATCACCTAGTTACGTTGTGACGTTTGATAGCACACAAGGTGTTCCTCCGGTAGGAGTTGCATAATCTCATAGTCAGAGGAATATGTATAAGTCATGAAGAAAGCAATAGCAATAAAACTTAACGACCATTATGCTAAGCTAACGGATGGGTTTTGTCCATCACATCATTCTCCTAATGATGTGATTCCATTCATCAAATGACAACACATGTCTATGGTCAGGAAAATTAACCATCTTCGCTTAACGAGCTAGTCAAGTAGAGGCATACTAGGGACACTTTGTTTTTTCTATGTATTCACACATGTATCAAGTTTCCAGTTAATACAATTCTAGCATGAATAATAAACATTTATCATGATATAAGGAAATATAAATAACATCTTTATTATTGCATGTAGGGCATATTTCCTTCAATATTCACACATGTATCAAGTTTTCGGTTAATACAATTCTAGCATGAATAATAAACATTTACCGTGATATAAGGAAATATAAATAACAACTTTATTATTGCCTCTAGGGCATATTTCCTTCAGTCTCCCACTTGCACTAGAGTCAATAATCTAGATTACATTAATTGTAATGATTCTAACACCCATGGAGTCTTAGTGCTGATCATGTTTTGCTCGTGGAAGAGGCTTAGTCAACGGGTATGCCACCTTCAGATCCGTATGTATTTTGCAAATCTCTATGTCTCCCTCCTTCACGGATGGAGTTGAAGCATCTCTTGATGTGTTTGGTTCTCTTGTGAAATCTGGATTCCTTTGCTAAGGCAATTGCTGCAGTATTGTTACAAAAGATTTTCATTGGACCTGATGCACTAGGTATTACACGTAGATCGGATATGAACTCCTTCATCCAGACTCCTTCATTTTCTACTTCTGAAGTAGCTATGTACTCCGCTTCACACGTAGATCCCGCCATGACGCTTTTCTTAGAACTGCACAAATTGACAGCTCCACCATTCAATATCAATATGTATCCAGTTTGCGACTTAGAGTCATCCAGATCAGTGGCAAAGCTAGCATCGACGTAACCATTTACGACAAGCTCTTTATAACCTCCATAAACGAGAAACATATCCTTAGTCTTTTTCAGGTACTTCAGGATGTTCTTGACCGCTGTCCAGTGATCCACTCCTGGATTACTTTGGTAACTCCCTGCTAAACTTATAGCAAGGCACACACCAGGTCTGGTACACAACATTGTATACATGATAGAACCTATGGCTGAGGCATAGGGAATGACTTTCATTTTCTCTCTATCTTCTGAAGTGGTCGGGCATTGAGTGTGACTCAACTTCACACCTTGTAACACATGCAAGAACCCTTTCTTTGACTGATCCATTTTGAACTTCTTCAAAACTTTATCAAGGTATGTGCTTTGTGAAAGTCAAATTAAGCGTCTTGATCTATCTTTATAGATCTGGATGCCCAATATATAAGCAGCTTCACCGAGGTCTTTCATTGAACAACTCTTATTCAAGTATCCTTTTGTGCTATCCAGAGATTCTATATCATTTCCAATCAACAATATGTCATCCACATATAATATTAGAAATGCTACAGGGCTCCCACTCACTTTCTTATAAATACAGGATTCTCCAAAAGTCTGTATAAAACCATATGCTTTGATCAGTTCATCAAAGCGTATATTCCAACTCCAAGATGCTTGCACCAGTCCATAAATGGATCGCTGGAGCTTACACACTTTGTTAGCACCTTTAGGATCGACAAAACCTTCTGGTTGCATCATATACAACTCTTCTTTAAGAAATCCATTAAGGAATGCAGTTTTGATGTCCATTTGCCAGATTTCACAATCATAAGCAATTGCTAACATGATTCGGATAGACTTAAGCATCGCTGCGGGTGAGAAGGTCCCATCGTAGTCAACTCATTGAACTTGTCAAAAACCTTTCGCGACAAGTCAAGCTTTGTAGACAGTAACATTACCATCAGCGTCAGTCTTCTTCTTGAAGATCCATTTATTTTCTATGGCTTGCCAATCATCGGGCAAGTCAACCAAAGCCCATACTTTGTTCTCATACATAGATCCCATCTCAGATTTCATGGCCTCATGCCATTTCGTGGAATCTAAGCTCATCATCACTTCCTCATAGTTCGTAGGTTCATCATGCTCTAGTAACATGACTTCTAGAACAGGATTACCGTACCACTCTGGTGCGGAATGTACTCTGGTTGACCTACGAGGTTTGGTAGTAACTTGATCTGAAGTTTCATGATCATCATCATTAACTTCCTCACTAGTTGGTGTAGGTATCATGGGAATGGTTTTTTGTGATGAGCTACTTTCCAATTCGAGAAAAGGTACAATTACCTCATCAAGTTCTACTTTTCTCCCACTCACTTCTTTCGAGAGAAACTCCTTCTCTACAAAGGATCAATTCTTAGCAACGAAGATCTTGCCTTCGGATCTATGATAGAAGGTGTAACCAACATTTTCTTTTTGGGTATCCTATGAAGACGCACTTCTCCGATTTGGGTTCGAGCTTATTAGGCTGAACCTTTTTCACATAAGCATCGCAACCCCAAACTTTAAGAAACGAGAGCTTAGGTTTCTTGCGAAACCACAGTTCATATGGTGTCGTATCAACAGATTTAGATGGTGCCCTATTTAATGTGAATGCAGCTATCTCTAATTCATAACCTCGAAACGATAGTGGTAGATTGGTAAGAGAGATCATACATCGCACCATATCTAATAAAGTACGGTTACAAAGTTCGGACACACCATTACGCTGTGGTGTTTGATAACCCACGAGTATAGGGGATCGCAACATTTTTCGAGGGTAGAGTATTCAACCCAAATTTATTGATTCGACACAAGGGGAGACAAAGAATATTCTCAAGTATTAGCAGCTGAGTTGTCAATTCAACCACACCTGGATAACTTAATATCTGCACCAAAGTATTTAGTAGCGAAGTAATATGATAGTAATGGTAAAGGTAGCAAAAAGGTAACAGTAGCAAAAGTAATATTTTTGGTGTTTTGTAATGATGGTGACAATAGCAATGGAAAAGTAAATAAGCGAAGAACAATATATGAAAAGCTCATAGGCATTGGATCGGTGATGGAGAATTATGCAGGATGCGGTTCATCATGTAACAATTATAACATAGGGTGACACAGAAATAGTTCCAATTCATCAATGTAACGTAGGCATGTATTCCGAATATAGTCATACGTGCTTATGGAAGAGAACTTGCATGACATCTTTTGTCCTACCCTCCCGTGGCAGCGGGGTCCTATTGGAAACTAAGGGATATTAAGGCCTCCTTTTAATCGAGTACCGAAACAAAGCATTAACACATAGTAAATACATGGACTCCTCAAACTACGATCATCACTGGGAGTGGTCCCGATTATTGTCAATTCGGGGTTGACGGATCATAACACATAGTAGGTGATTATAGACTTGCAAGATAGGATCAAGAACTCTAATATATTTATGAAAACATAATAGGTTCATATCTGAAATCATGGCACTCGGGCCCTAGTGACAAGCATTAAGCATAGCAAAGTCATAGAAACATCAATCTCAGAATATAGTGGATACTAGGGATCAAACCCTAACAAAACTAACTCGATTACATGATAAATATCATCCAACCCATCACCGTCCAGCAAGCCTACGATGGAATTACTCACGCACGGCAGTGAGCATCATGAAATTGGTGATGGAGGATGGTTGATGATGACGATGGCGACAGATTCCCCTCTCCGGAGCCCCGAACGGACTCCAGATCAGCCATCCCGAGAGAGTTTAGGGCTTGGCGGCGGCTCCGTATCGTAAAACGCGATGAATCCTTCTCTCCGATTTTTTTCTCCCCGAACACGAATATATGGAGTTGGAGTTGAGGTCAGTGGAGCATCAGGGGGCCCACGAGGCAGGGGGGCGCCCCCACCCTCGTGGTCCGGTGGAGGCCCCCTGACGTGGATTCTTCTTCCAGTATTTTTATATATTCCAAAATAATTCTCCGTTGATTTTTAGGTCATTCCGAGAACTTTTATTTCTGCACAAAAATAACACCATGGCAATTCTGCTGAAAACAGCGTCAGTCCGGGTTAGTTCCATTCAAATCATGCAAGTTGGAGTCCAAAACAAGGGCAAAAGTGTTTGGAAAAGTAGATACGACGGAGACATATCAACTCCCCCAAGCTTAAACCTTTGCTTGTCCTCAAGCAATTCAGTTGATAAACTGAAAGTGATAAAGAAAAACTTTTACAAACTCTGTTTGCTCTTGTTGTTGTAAATATGTAAAGCCATCATTCAAGTTTTCAGCAAAGATTATAAACTAACCATATTCACAATAACGCTTAGGTCTCATGTTTACTCATATCAATGGCATAATCAACTAGCGAGCAATAATAATAAATCTCTGATGACAACACTTTCTCAAAACAATCATAATATGATATAACAAAATGGTATCTCGCTAGCCCTTTCTGAGACCGCAAAACATAAATGCAGAGCACCTTTAAAGATCAAGGACTGACTAGACATTGTAATTCATGGTAAAAGAGATCCAGTCAAGTCATACTCAATGTAAACTAATCAGTAATGAATGCAAATGACAGGGGTGCTCTCTAACTGGTGCTTTTTAATATGAGGATGATGACTCAACATAAAAGTAAATAGATAGGCCCTTCGCAGAGCGAAGCAGGGATTTGTAGAGGTGCCAGAGCTTGATTTTAAAGCAGAGATAAATAATATTTTGAGCAGCATACTTTCATTGTCAACATAACAACCAAGAGATGGCGATATCTTCCATTCTACACACATTATAGGCGGTTCCCAAACAGAATGGTAAAGTTTATACCCCCCTCCACCAACAAGCATCAATCCATGGCTTGCTCGAAACAACGGGTGCCTCCAACTAACAACAGTCCCAGGGGGAGTTTTGTTTACAATTATTTTGATTTGATTTGCATAAAGCATGGGACTGGGCATCCCGGTGACCAGCCATTTTCTCATGAATGAGGAGCGAAGTCCACTCCTCTTGAGAATAACCCGCCTAACATGGAAGATACGGACAACCCTGGTTGATACATGAGCTATTCGAGCATACAAAACAGAATTTCATTTGAAGGTTTAGAGTTTGGCAGATACATATTTACTTGGAACGGCAGGTAGATACCGCATATAGGAAGGTATAGTGGACTCATATGGCATAACTTTGGGGTTTAAGGAATTGGATGCACAAGCAGTATTCCCGCTTAGTACAAGTGAAGGCTAGCAAAAGACTGGGGAGCGACCATCCAGAGAGCGACAACAGCCATGAGCATGCATTAAAGTCAATGAACATTGAGTGCAAGCCTGAGTAGGATATAATCCACCATGAACATAAATATCGTGAAGGCTATGTTGATTTTGTTTCAACTACATACGTGAACATGTGCCAAGTCAAGTCACTTAAATCATTCAAAAGAGGATACCACCCTATCATACCACATCACAACCATTTTAATAGCATGTTGGCACGCAAGGTAAACCATTATAAGCTCCTAGCTAATTAAGCATGTCATAAGCAACTATAGTCTCTAATTTTCATTGCAAACATGTTTATTCATAATAGGATGAATTAGGAATGATGAACTAATCATATTTACAAAAAAGAGAGGTCGAGTTCATACCAGCTTCTCTCATCTCAATCAGTCCATCATATATCGTCATAATTGCCTTTCACTTGCACGGCCGAACGATGTGAATAACAATAATAGTGCATGTGCATTGGACTAAGCTGGAATCTGCAAGCATTCAATAAACAGGAGAATACAAGGCAATATGGACTCTTGGTTAAATCAACAATAATGCATATAGGAGTCACTTCAACAATTTAATCATGGTCTTCTCCTATCGACCCCCAAAGAAAAGAAAAGAAATAAAACTATTTACATGGGAAAGCTCCCAACAAGCAAAAGAAGAGCAGGAAATCTTTTTGGGTTTTCTTTTTAAGTACTACTACAAGCATGGAAAGTAAGCTAGTTAAAAGCTACAACTATTTTTTTGGTTTTTCTTAAGGTTTATTAAACACACAAGAAGAAAGCATAAAAAGAGAAAATAAACTAGCATGGATGATACAATGAAAAAGTATGAGCACCGACAACTAGCAATGAGTGTGTGAACAGGAATGTAATGTCGGTGAGAATTACGTACTCCCCCAAGCTTAGGATTTTGGCCTAAGTTGGTCTATGGCCACGGCTGGCCTGGTGGATGTCCAAACCTGTAACTAGGCTCGTACTGTGATGCAGCAGCTATTGCCTCATGGGCTACCGCTTGGAGATGGGCCGTCTCCGTCCTCCTCTTATACTCGTCCGCCTCCTCCCTGGTTATAACATATCTCCCTTTTGCTTAAGAGTCAAAGAAAGCAGGAGCAGGAAGAGCGACGTGATAGGTGCATCGTTTGTCAAAGATTAGTCGGTACTGGAGGAACTGACCGTTCCTCTCAACAAACTGATGACGAACCATAGCCTCATAATCCAGATAAACAGGAGGCAACTCAATATCGTACCCATGTATGGGTATATCAAGAAAATTAGCTATTCGGGTTGCATAAATTCCACCAAAGAAAACTCCATTAAATCTATTATTATGCAACCTATGTGCAACAATGGCTCCCAAATTATAATGTTTATATCCTAATACAGCACTCCTGAGAACACTGAGGTCACACACACATGTGACATGCTTCATCCTTATCATTTATGCACCTACCTATGAAGAGAGCAAAATAATGTATAGCAGGAAAATGAATGCTCCCTATGGTAGCCTGTGTTATATCTCTAGACTCCCCCAAAGTTATACTAGCAAGAAAATCTCTAAACTCAGATTTGCGAGGTTCATTAGTACTACCCCATTGTGGAAGTTTGCAAGCAGTGGTAAAATCCTCTAAGTCCATAGTATAAGAATTTTCATAGAGATCAAACAGGACAGTTTGAGAATTGCGTGAAGATGAAAATTCAAACCTCCTCACAAAGGAACTAGTGAGATAGTGGTACTGATGGCACTTTTCTGCCTCGAAGCTCACAAGATCAGTGTTACGCAAATATGCGTTAAATTCTTCCTTAATTCCTGCTCGATCCATGAAGTCCTCTGAAGTCCATTCACAAGGCCACACTGGGGCGTCCCTTGGTGGTTCATCATCAGCATCACGCATTGCAAGCCTGGGTCCTTGCTTCCTTGAAGTACCACCATGGTACATTTTCCTAAACATATTTCTTCCTCTGAAAAATTTCTGAATTTTTTAGTAACTTCAAATAAAAGTGAACCAAACTCAACAAAATTGATAGCTACTACTCCTACAAGTGCCTAGAGCCTATATCATGCATCAGAACTACTTGCAACCATATAAATTTGACATGCAAGCTCAAGAACATGGTCACCTAGGCAGCACAAATTTGCAATGAATAAAGCACTAGAACAAAAACAAATTGGACCAATGGAGGAGGCACATACCAAGGAACAATCTCCCAAAGCAGTTTTGTGAGAGGTGCTTTGAGCAAGGAGATCGAAAATCGCAGCAAAATGAGCTAGAACTCGTGCTTGAGCTGGATGGTGATTTTTTTGGGAGGAAGAAGAAGTGTGTGAGGAATAAGTGGGGGGAGCCACCATGGGCCCATGAGGCAGGGGGTGCGCCCAGGGGGGTGGGGGCGCCCTGGACCCTCGTGGCCAGGTGCCAGCTCCCCCTGTTATGTTCTCAATGCCAAATATTCTCAAATATTCCAGAAAAAAAATCATATTAAATTGGCAGGGCATTTGGAGAACTTTTATTTTCGGGGTATTTTTATATTGCACGGATAAATCAGAAAATAGGCAGAAAAATACTATTTTACTTTATTTCAACTAAATAACAGAAAGTAAAAGGAGGGTACAAAAGGTTGTGCTTTCTAACTTGATCCATCTCATGCTCATCAAAAGGAATCCATTAACAAGGTTGATCAAGTCTTGTTAACAAACTCATTTCGAGTAACATGAAACCGGAGAAATTTCGAATAACACTATGTTACCTCAACGGGGATATGCACATCCCCAACAATAAGAATATCATATTTCTTCTTGACAGTAGGAAGAGGAAATTCAAAACCTCCAAAAATAATCGATGGAATTTTTCCAATAGAATTGATACTGTGGACTTGAGGTTGTTTCCTCGGAAAGTGTACCGTATGCTCATTACCATTAACATGAAAAGTGACATTGCCTTTGGTGCAATCAATAACAGCCCCTGCAGTATTCAAAAAGGGTCTTCCAAGAATAATAGACATACTATCATCCTCGGGAATATCAAGAATAGAAAAATCCGTTAAAATAGTAGTGTTTGCAACTACCACAGGCACATCCTCACAAATACCGACAGGTATAGCAGTTGATATATCAGCCATTTGCAAGGATATTTCAGTAGGTGTTAACTTATTCAAATCATGTCTACGATATAAAGAGAGAGGCATAACACTAACACCGGCTCCAAGATCACATAAAGCAGTTCTAACATAGTTTCTTTTAATGGAGCATGGTATAGTTGGTACTCCTGGATCTCCTAGTTTCTTAGGTATTCCACCCTTAAAAGTATAATTAGCAAGCATGGTGGAAATCTCAGCTTCCGGTATCTTTCTTTTATTAGTAACAGTTTCTTTCATATACTTAGCATAAGGATTCATTTTGAGCATATCAGTTAATTGCATACGCAAAAACATAGGTCTAATCATTTCAGCAAAGCGCTCAAAATCCTCATCATCCTTTTTCTTGGATGGTTTGGGAGGGAAAGGCATGGTTTTTTGAACCCATGGTTCTCTTTCTTTACCATGTTTCCTAGCAACAAAGTCTCTCTTATCATAACGTTGATTCTTTGATTGTGGGATATCAAGATCAACAGCAGGTTCAGCTTCTACATCATTATCATTGCTAGGTTGAGCATCAACATGAACATTATCATTAACATTATCACTAGTTTCATGTTCATTAACAGATTGTGTTTTAGCATCAGAAATAGAAATATCATTGGGATTTTCAGGTGTGTCAACAACAGGTTCACTAGAAGCATGCAAAGTCCTATCATTTTTCTTTTTCTTCCTTTTAGAAGGACTAGGTGCATCTATATTATTTCTCTGAGAATTTTGCTCAATTCTCTTAGGGTGGCCTTCAGGATACAAAGGTTCCTGAGTCATTTTACCAGTTCTGGTAGCCACTCTAACAGCATAGTCATTATTCTTACTATTCAATTCATTGAGCAAATCATTTTGAGCTTTAAGTACTTGTTCTACTTGAGTGGTAACCATAGAAGCATGTTTACTAATAGGTTTAAGTTCACCTTTAACTCTAGACATATAATCACCCAAGTGTTCAATCATATAAGCATTTTGTTTCAATTGTCTACCAAAATAAGCATTGAAGTCTTGTTGCCTAACCATAAAGTTCTCAAACTCATCCAAACATTGGCTAGCAAACTTAGGAGGGATTTCAGCTTTATCATATCTATCGAGAGAATTTACCTTTACTACCTGTGTCAGGTTATCAAGACCATGTATTTCTTCAATTGGTGATGGATTAAAATTATGCATTTCTTCGACAGGCGGTAAATTAATACCATGTATTTCTTCAATAGGAGGTAAATTATTAACATCTTCAGCTTTAATACCCTTTTCTTTCATAGATTTCTTTGCCTCTTGCATGTCTTCATGACTGAGAAATAGAACACCCCTTTTCTTCGGAGTTGGTTTAGGAATAGGCTCAGGAGTTGGCTTAGGAAGTGTCCAATTATTTTCATTTGTCAACATATTATTCAATAGAATTTCAGCTTCATCCGGTGTTCTTTCCCTGAAAACAGAACCAACACAACTATCCAGGTGGTCTCTGGAAGCATCGGTTAGTCCATTATAAAAGATATCAAGTATTTCATTTTTCTTAAGAGGATGATCAGGCAAAGCATTAAGTAATTGGAGAAGCTTCCCCAAGCTTGTGGGAGACTCTCTTCTTCAATTTGCACAAAATTATATATATCCCTTAAGGCAGCTTGTTTCTTATGAGCAGGGAAATATTTAGCAGAGAAGTAATAAATCATATCCTAGGGACTACGCACACAACCAGGATCAAGAGAATTAAACCATATCTTAGCATCACCATTTAATGAGAACGAAAATATTTTAACGATATAAAAGTATCGAGTTCTCCCATCATTAGTGAATAGGGTGGCTATATCATTTAATTTAGTAAGATGCGCCACAATAGTTTCAGATTCATACCCATAAAAAGGATCAGATTCAACCAAAGTAATTATATCAGGATCAATAGAGAATTCATAATCCTTATCAGTAACAAAGATAGGTGAAGTAGCATAAGCAGGATCATATTTCATTCTAGCATTCAGAGTTTTTTTGTTTAAGCTTAGCTAATAATTTCTTAAGATCACTTCTATCATTGCAAGCAAGGAAGCCTCTTTTAGTTTCTTCATCCATAACATAGCCCTCAGGCAAAACAGGCAATTCATATGTATTAGGAGAGCCTTCATCATCACTTTCATCAATATTATCAGTTTCAATAATTTCATTCTCTCTAGCCCTAGCAATTTGTTCATCAAGAAATTCACCAAGTGGCACAGTAGTATCGAGCATAGAAGTAGTTTCATCATAAGTATCATGCATAGAAGAAGTGGCATCATCAATAACATGTGACATATCAGAATTAATAGCAGAAGCAGGTTTAGGTGTCACAAGCTTACTCAAAACAGAAGGTGAATCAAGTGCAGAGCTAGATGGCAGTTCCTTACCTCCCCTCGTAGTTGAGGGATAAATCTTGGTTCTTGGATCTTTCAAGTTCTTCATAATGATAAGCAGATATAAATCCCAAGTGACTCAAAGAATAGAGCTATGCTCCTCGGCAACGGTGCCAGAAAATAGTCTTGATAACCCACAAGTATAGGGGATCACAACAGTTTTCGAGGGTAGAGTATTCAACCCAAATTTATTGATTCAACACAAGGGGAGCCAAAGAATATTCTCAAGTATTAGCAGCTGAGTTGTCAATTCAACCACACTTGGATAACTTAATATCTGCAGCAAAGTATTTAGTAGCGAACTAATATGATAGTAGTGGTAACAGTAGCAAAAAGGTAACAGTAGCAAAAGTAATATTTTTGGTGTTTCGTAATGATGGTGACAATAGCAATGAAAAAGTAAATAAGTGAAGAACAATATACGAAAAGCTCGTAGGCATTGGATTGGTGATGGAGAATTATGCCGGATGCGGTTCATCATGTAATAATCATAACATAGGGTGACACAAAACTAGCTCCAATTCATCAATGTAATGTAAACATGTATTCCGAATATAGTCATACGTGCTTATGGAAAAGAACTTGCATGACATCTTTTGTCCTACCCTCCCATGGCAGCGGGGTCCTATTGGAAACTAAGGGATATTAAGGCCTCCTTTTAATAGAGTACTGGAACAAAGCATTAACACATAGTGAATACATGGACTCCTCAAACTACGGTCATCACCGGGAGTGGTCCCGATTATTGTCACTTCGGGGTTGCCGGGTCATAACACATAGTAGGTGACTATAGACTTGCAAGATAGGATCAAGAACTCTCATATATTTATGAAAACATAATAGGTTCAGATCTGAAATCATGGCACTCGGGCCCTAGTGACAAGCATTAAGCATAGCAAAGTCATAGCAACATCAATCTCAGAACATAATGGATACTAGGGATCAAACCCTAACAAAACTAACTTGATTACATGATAAATCTCATCCAACCCATCACCATCCAACAAGCCTATGATGGAATTACTCACGCACGGCGGTGAGCATCATGAAATTGGTGATGGAGAATGGTTGATGATGACGATGGCGACGGATTCCCCTCTCCGAAGCCCCGAACGGACTCCAGATCAGCCCTCTCGAGAGAGTTTATGGCTTGGCGGCGGCTCCGTATCGTAGAATGCGATGAATCCTTCTCTCTGATTTTTTTCTCCCCGAACACGAATATATGGAGTTGTAGTTGAGGTCGGTGGAGCGTCAGGGGGCCCATGAGGCAGGGGGCGCGCCCCCACCCTCGTGGACAGGTGGAGCCCCCCTAACGTGGATTCTTCTTCCAGTATATATTCCAAAATAATTCTCCGTTGATTTTTAGGTCATTCCGAGAACTTCTATTTCTGCACAAAAATAACACCATGGCAATTCTGCTGAAAACAACGTCAGTCCGGGTTAGTTCCATTCAAATCATGCAAGTTAGAGTCCAAAACAAGGGCAAAAGTGTTTGGAAAAGTAGATACGACAGAGACGTATCGGTGTTCTAGGTGGCGTGAGTTGTGAAACTATTCCACATTGTTTTAAATGAAGACCAAGCTCGTAACTCAAATATTCGCCTCCGTGATCAGATCGTAGAAATTTTATTTTCTTGTTACGATGATTTTCCACTTCACTCTAAAGTTATTTGAACTTTTCAAATGTTCCAGACTTGTGTTTCATTAAGTAGATATACCCACATCTGCTTAAATCATCTGTGAAGGTCAGAAAATAATGATACCCCCCGCGAGCCTCAACACTCATCGGATCGCATACATCAGTATGTATTATTTCCAATAAGTTAGTGGTTCACTACATTGTTCCGGAGAACGGAGTCTTAGTCATCTTGCCCATGAGGCATGGTTCGCAAGCATCAAATGATTCATAATCAAGTGATTCCAAAAGTCCTTCTGCATGGAGTTTCTTCGTGCGCTTTACACCAATATGACCTAAACCGCAGTGCCACAAATATGTTGCACTATTATTATCAACTTTACATCTTTTGGCATCAATATTATGAATATGTGTATCACTACGATCGAGATTCAACAAAAATAGACCACTCTTCAAGGGTGCATGACCATAAAAGATATTACTCATATAAATAGAACAACCATTATTCTTTGACTTAAATGAATAACCGTCTCGCATCAAAAAAGATCCAGATATAATGTTCATGCTCAAGGCAAGCACCAAATAACAATTATTTAGGTCTAAAACTAATCCCGAAGGTAGATGTAGAGGTAGCGTGCCGACGGTGATCACATCGACCTTGGAACCATTCCCGACGCGCATCGTCACCTCATCCTTAGCCAATCTCTGTTTAGTCCATAGTAGGGGTGGGCATTCGGTATAAACCGAAAGTTCAGTTTTTACCATTTAGTGTTTTTTGAAATTCGGTTAGGAAACTTATAAACCGAATATGGTAGCTTAAAACAGCTAACCGAAAATTCTGTTAACCAATCAATTCGGTTCGGTCTTTGGTTTATACCATAATGACCACATCAACTTACTTGCGATCAAAATGCAGGAGCGGCATCCTACTATATAGCCCAAAATCTCACCCTCAACTCCTCAGTGGGCGAGGTGGGACTAATGTAACGAGACGTCTCCCCGCTGGTTGTTGCATGCTCGTACACACAAGCACAGACTTCATAAAAAAGCTCACGTGGAGCTGGGCCTTCCACAATTTTGCATGCGTTGGATTAGGGCCCACGTCCTATCTCACGCACAGGATGCAGCTTGCTAGTTTCTTGGCACTAGCGACATGGGCGCTCCTCCCGGGAATGGTTCTGGCTGACTTTGCACTGCTTTATACGCTAGCTCATGTCCATTTGGTTTTTCTTTGGTTAACCGGGATAAAAACCGAACTAAACAAATAGTGTTCGGTTAGTGAACATCAAAACCGAGTTTTTCTGTGGCAGTATAAAAAACCGAAAAATTGGTCTATTCGGTTTTGGCATCGGTTCGGTCTTTGGTTCGTCGATTTTTATACCCACCCCTAGTCCGTAGCCCCTGTTTTGAGTTGCAAATATGAGCAATAGAACAAGTATGAAATACCCAGGTGCTACTACGAGCATTAGTAAGGTACACATAAATAACATGTATATCAAATGTACCTTTGTTCACTTTGCCATCCTTCTTATTCGCCAAATACTTGGGGCAGTTCCGCTTCAAGTGACCAGTCCCTTTGTAGTAGAAGCACTCAGTTTCAGGGTTGGGTCCAGACTTGGGATTCTTCCCGGGAGTGACAACTTGTTTGCCATTCTTCCTCAAGTTCCCCTTCTTTCCCTTGCCCTTTTTCTTGAAACTAGTGGTCTTGTTAACCATTATCACTTGATGCTCCTTCTTGATTTCTACCTCCGCAACCTTAAGCATAGCGAAGAGCTCGGGAACCGTCTTATCCATCCCTTGCATATTATAGTTCACCACGAAGCCTTTGTAGCTTGGTGGTAGTGATTGAAGAACTCTGTCAATAACACTATCATCCGCAAGATTAACTCCCAGCTGAATCAAGTGGTTATGGTACCCTGACATTCTGAGTATGTGTTCACTGACAGAACTGTTCTCCTCTATCTTACAGATATAGAATTTGTTGGAGACTTCATATCTCTCAACTCGGGCATTTTCTTGAAATATTAACTTCAACTCCAGGAACATCTCATATGGTCCATGCCATTCAAAATGTCTTTGAAGTCCCTACTCTAAGTCGTAAATCATGGCACACTGAACTATCGAGTAGTCATATGATCGAGCTTGCCAGACGTTCATAACATCAACATCTGCTCCTGCAGTAAGCCTTTCACCTAGCGGTGCATCAAAGACATAATTCTTCTGTGCAGCAATGAGGATAATCCTCAAGTTATGGACCCAGTCCGTGTAGTTGCTACCATCATCTTTCAACTTAGCTTTCTCTAGGAACACATTAAATTCAAGGGAACGGTAGCACGGGCCATTGATCTACAACATAGATATGCAAAAACTATCAGGACTAAGTTCATGATAAATTAAGTTTCAATTAATCATATCACGTGATCCATATCAACTAAACCATGTACGATCATCACGTGAGATGGAGTGGTTTTCAATGGTGAACATCACTATGTTGATCATATCTACTATATGATTCACGTTCGACCTTTCGGTCTCCAGTGTTCCAACTTCCAAGCCCATGTCTGTACATGCTAGGCTCATCAAGTTTAACTCGAGTATTCCGCATGTGCAAACCTGTCTTGCACCCGTTGTATGTGAACATAGAGATTATCACACCCGATCATCATGTGGTGTCTCGGCATGACGAACTGTCACAATAGTGCATACTCAGGGAGAATACTTATACCTTGAAATTTAGTGAGGGGTCATCTTATAATGCTACCGCTATACTAAGCAAAATAAGATGCATAAAAGATAAACATCACATGCAATCAAAATATGTGACATGATATGGCCATCGTCATCTTGTGCCTTTGATCTCCATCACCAAAGCACCATCATGATCTTCATCGTCACCAGCTTGACACCTTGATCTCCGTCGTAGCGTGCTACCTCTTGAGCATGTGTTGGTTTTCCCTTGAAGAGGAAATGGTGATGCAGCAAAGTAGCGTTAGTATTTCCCTCAGTTTTTTAGAACCAAGGTATCAATCCAGTAGGAGACTACACGCAAGTCACCTAGTACCTGCACAAACAAACAAGAACCTCGCAACCAACGCGATAAAGGGGTTGTCAATCCCTTCACGGTCACTTACGAAAGTGAGATCTGATAGAGATAATAAGATAAATATTTTTGGTATTTTTGTTGTATAGATTGAAAAGTAAAGATTGCAAAATAAATAGTAAACTAGAATTGTAGATCGGAACCTTATATGATGTAAAGTAGACCCGGGGGCCATAGGTTTCACTAGTGGCTTCTCTCAAGATAGCATATATTACGGTGGGTGAACAAATTACTGCCGAGCAATTGATAGGAAAGCACATAGTTATGATGATATCTAGGCATGATCATGAACATAGGCATCACGTCCGTGTCAAGTAGACTGAAACGATTCTGCATCTACTACTATTACTCCACACATCGACCGCTATCCAGCATGCATCTAGAGTATTAAGTTCATAAGAACAGAGTAACGCATTAGGCAAGATGACATGATGTAGAGGGATAAACTCAAGCAATATGATATAAACCCCATCTTTTCATCCTCGATGGCAACAATACAATACATGCCTTGATGCCCCTACTGTCACTGGGAAAGGACACCGTAAGATTGAACCCAAAGCTAAGGACTTCTCCCATTGCAAGAAAGATCAATCTAGTAGCCCAAACCAAACTAATAATTCGAAGAGACTTGCAAAGATATCAAACCATGCATATAAGAATTCAGAGAAGAATCAAATATTGTTCATAGATAATCTTAATCATAAACCCACAATTAATCGGATCTCGGCAAACACACCGCAAAAAGAATTACATCGAATAGATCTCCAAGAACATCGAGGAGAACTTTGTATTGAGATCCAAAGAGAGAGAAGAAGCCATCTAGCTAATAACTATGGACTCGAAGGTCTGTGGTAAACTACTCACACATCATCGGGGAGGCTATGATGTTGATGTAGAAGCCCTCCGCGATCGAATCCCCCTCCGGCAGATCGCCGAAAAAGGTCCCCAGATGGGATCTCACGGGTACAGAAGGTTGCTGCGGTGATAAAGTGGTTTCGTGGCTCCCCCGGATGTTTTCAGGGTATGAGAGTATATATAGGCGAAAGAAGTAGGCCGGTGGAGCTGCGAGGGGCCCACGAGGGTGGGGACGCACCTGGCCCCCTGGGCACGCTGCCCTACCTTGTGGCCTCCTCGCTGCTTCCTTGACGTCCACTCCAAGTCTCCTCGATTGCGTTTGTTCCAAAAAAAGATCCTCGCGAAGGTTTCATTCCGTTTGGATTCCGTTTGATATTCCTTTTCTGCGAAACACTGAAATAGGCACAAAAAACAGCAATTTGCACTGGGCCTTCGGTTAATAGGTTAGTCCCAAAAATAATATAAAAGTGCATAATAAAGCCCATAAACATCCAAAACAGATAATATAATAGCATGGAACAATCAAAAATTATAGATACGTTGGAGATGTATCATAGCGTTGTTGTTGTCTCGCCAACTATTGCTTCTACAACTATCGGTAACGCATAGTGATAAAGTAAAGCAATTACATGACGATTGCATTTCATATAATAAAGCGACAACCATAAGGCTCCTGCCCGTTGCCGATAACTTTTACAAAACATTTTCATCACATACAAAAACGTATGACACATCATGTGTTGACCATATCACATCACAAATGCCCTGCAAAAACAAGTTAGACGTCCTCTACTTTGTTGTTGCAAGTTTTATGTGGCTGCTACGGGCTTCTAGTAATAACCGTTCTTACCTATGCATAAAAACCACAACGATGTTTTGTCAAGTTTGTTGTTTTAACCTTCAACAAGGACCGGCCGTAGTCAAATTCGATTCAACTAAAGTTGGAGAAACAGACACCCGCCAGCCACCTTTATGCAAAACAAGTTGCATGTCTATTGGTGAAACCGGTCTCATGAACATGGTCATGTAAGGTTGGTCCGGGCCGCTTCATCCAAGAATATCGCCGAATCAAAATAAGACGTTGGTGGTAAGCAGTATGACTATCATCACCCACAACTCTTTGTGTTCTACTCGTGCATATCATCTATGCATAGACCTGGCTCGGATGCCATTGTTGGGGAACGTAGCATGCAATTTCAAAAATTTCCTACGATCCCGCAAGATCTATCTAGGAGATGCATAGCAACGAGAGGGGAAAGTGTGTCCACGTACCCTCGTGGACCGAAAGTGGAAGCGTTAGTTTAACGTGGTTGATGTAATCGAACGTCTTCTCAATTCAACCGAACAAGTACGAACATATGACACCTCCGAGTTCAGCACACGTTCCGCTCGATGACGTCCCTCGAACTCTTGATCCAGCGAAGTGTCGAGGGAGATTTTCGTCAGCACGACGGTGTGGTGACGGTGATGGTGGAGTGATCTGCGTAGGGCTTCGCCTAAGCACTACGACAGTATGACCGGAGGAGTAAACGGTGGAGTGGGGCACCACACGGCTAAGAACAATTGATGCGTCTTAGAGGTGCCCCCCGCCCCCGTATATAAAATAAGTAGAGGGGAGTACGCCGGCCTAGGGGCGCGCCCAGGGGAGGAGTCCCACTTGGGCTCTTAGTCCAATTCGCCCCCCCTTTCCTTTTACCGGAAGGGGAAAGGGGGAAGGAGAGGGAGAAGGAGAAGGAAAGGGGGGCCACGCCCCCTCTCCTAGTCCAATCTGGACTCCTCCCTTGGGGGGGGACCCTTGTGGGCTGGCCTGCCTCCCTCCTATGGCCCATGTGGCCCATATCTTCCCCCGGGGGGTTCCGGTAACCCCCCGATACTCCGATATGTACCCGATACATTCTGAAACACTTCCGGTGTCCGAATACTATTGTCCAATATATGAATATTTACCTCTCGACCATTTCGAGACTCTTCGTCATGTCCGTGATCTCACCTGGGACTCCGAACAATCTTCGGTCATCAAAACACATAACTCATAATACAAATCATCATCGAACGTTAAGCGTGCGGACCCTACGGGTTTGAGAACTATGTTGACATGACCGAGACACCTCTTGAGTCAATAACCAACAGCGGAACCTGGATGCTCATATTTGTTCCCATATATTCTACGAAGATATTTATCGGTCAAACCGTAATGACAACATATGTCATTCCCTTTGTCATCAGTATGCTACTTGCCCGAGATTCGATCGTCGGTATCTTCATACCTAGTTCAATATCATTACCGAAAAGTCTCTTTACTCGTTCCGTAATGCATCATCCTGCAACTAACTCATTAGTCACATTGCTTGCGAGGCTTATCATGATGTGCATTACCGAGAGGGCCCAGAGATACCTCTCTGATACTCGGAGTGACAAATCCTAATCTCGATCTATGCCAACCCAACAAACACCTTTGGAGATACGTGTAGAGCATCTTTATAATCACCCAATTACGTTGTGACGTTTGATAGCACACAAGGTATTCCTCCGGTATTTGAGAGTTACATAATCTTATAGTCAAAGGAATATGTATAAGTCATGAAGAAAGCAATAGCATTAAAACTTAACGATCATTATGCCAGGCTAACGGATGTGTCTTGTCCATCATATCATTCTCCTAATGATGTGACCCCGTTCATCAAATGACAACACATGTCTATGGTTAGGAAACTTAAGCATCTTTGATTAACGAGCTAGTCTAGTAGAGGCATACTAGGGACACTGTGTTTTGTCTATGTATTCACACATATATCAATTTTCCGGTTAATACAATTCTAGCATGAATAATAAACATTTATCATGATATAAGGAAATATAAATAACAATTTTATTATTGCCTCTAGGGCATATTTCCTTCACTATGATGGTGACAACGACATGTGTAGAGGTAACTATAGTTGATATTGGTAACTATAGAACTAACAACCTGATAACTACACAGCCGCTATGTTGATATTTGTCGTATGGACAACCTGGTAACTTTAGTATGAACAGTCTAGTAACTATATCATTAGCATCCGATAACTACATGACCGCTATGTTGGTAACTGTAGTATGAGCAATCTGGAAACTTTAGCATGCTCCTCCTGATAACTTTAGCATTGGCAGACTGATAACTATAACATGAGCAACCTGAAAACTTTAGCATGAGCAACCTGATAATTTTAGCATGAGCAACCTGATAACTTTACCATGGTTCCTGGTAAACCTTGTGTGCTGCATCTGGTGATAATCATTGGTCCCAAGTCCGATTATTGGTTTACCTAGTTCAAACACGGTTCACATGTATACAAAACTAGATCTGAGTTAGTTAGCATTCATGTTTTGTCTATAAAAATGATTGGATCACATTAGAAAAATATATCTTAGTTAGTTAGCATAAATGAAAACCCTCAAATAGTTGTGTTGTCCTCAATCCAACCAACAACCACTAGTGATGAGTTGACTACTTGGTTAAATCTGTTACCAAGCCACCTGAGTGGGATCAGGCGATGCCTCAGTCTTTTGGGGCTCTTTCTAAAAGGAAAACACTTCCTACTGATAGTCTTATAGGAATCAATCGTTAGACCACTCCTACACCATCGATTACATTTTATCCGACAACTAAGATATATCAGGGAAGTCCCTTGCCCCATTAGAACCTCTATCTCTGGTCCATTTTCCTTTCCCACCTCACGACCGAGCACGCCATCCACCTATGATGTTGTTGCTGTTTTCTCCACCAGTGCAGCCAGATTCGATCCCTGCTCCTCGCGCTTCCAATCCACTTCACCATTGATCTCTCCATCCACCATGGTGCCCAGAATTATCCTTGCACTGCACCACTCTTCCTCAGAGATGGACCCACTGAGGTGCTTTGCCGGCACCACCACGGGTCAGCGCCTCTCCATCACCTTTCGTTGAAGCTTCATTGTTGCACGATGCGCATAGCTCGTTGAAACTCCAATCGCCACACGAGGCAAGTCATATGCATCATGCTCGCTGCCCTCAGCTTGAGGGGCTACACCGTGGCCCAAGTAGAAACCAATTATCCCAATCAATGAAAACATATGTAATTACCTATATGTGTTGTTTGTTCATGGAAGCAAATTACTCTTTCGTCAGAAGAAACTTTATTTCATTGGAAACTCATCCTAGTTCATTATAAGCATGCATCATGTTGAAAGTAAAAAGATAAAAAAATCTCTTTGGTGGAAACGAGTTACTAGTATTTTGTTTGAAGCAGTTCTCCACTCTATGGAATCAATTTCATAATGTTGTTGAAACATATATAATATAGTTACATGATACACTTATAACTAGCGAAGCATAATTCCATTGCTACCACAAAATTTATTAAACTGGAGCAAATTTCATAACCAGGGATGCTTATTCTTCGGTCGAGGGAAGCATAAATTTGTTGTATTAAGAACAAACGTTGAAGCAAATTTCATTAAACAAGGATGCTCAAGCTTTGATTGGTGGAAGCATAAATTTGGTGTAACCAAAAGAGAACCATTTAAAAATGAATATTTGTTTAGATTAGATAGAAGCAAATTTCTGTTTGATGGGAAGTAAACTGGAATTTAATGGAAGCTTTAGTCGGCAAACTAGTATATACTCCATTCCTTTATATTAAGTGTATTTGTTTTTTGAAAAAATTCAACAATGTAAGGTGCATTTCTTTTTAACTCCTCATAATTCCCTTATTAGCCCTCTAAAAAATAGGAAAGTATCTCTCTCTTGATTGTCTTTATCTCTCTTTGTAGCAAAAGAAGAAAAGTATCTCTCTCTTGACTACATGTACCTATTACGTTCCTAGACTAATTGATGTACTTGTGACTAACCAACAGATTTTCCAAGGGCAATTTCATCATAACTTCTCTATAATTGTGTGCCTTGGTCACCGTGTCAAAAATAATACGCCTTACATAATGAAACGAAGGGAGTAGCAGGGAAAAATCCTTTTGAAAATAATTAGTTTCCTTAACAACCGGAATTAGTTTCCTAAAATTCTGACAGGGTCAAATTAGGGGATAGTTTATAATGAATCCCAAAACATAATCTCTGTTAGTTACATATGGCGTCATTAATTTATAGCACGTTATTAATATATTTTCTTTGCCGACTTTTTTTAAATTTAGAGCAAGCTCATTTCAAGCCATGCAATGAAGAAGAAAAGTCTTCAAATGCACATTGCTATCTATGCATCATCCTGTGGAACGTTTGGAAGGAGAGAAAACTAGACACGAGTATTTTGTCGGTTCTATAAGTAGGCAAGTAGCCAATCTTGTGAATCATTCACGAGCTGCCACAAATCTGATGTATTTTTCCTTTCTATATTTGACACCAACGAGGTCACCAGTGAACACAAATCTTGTGTGATTTTTCTGTCGGTTCTCGAAGTAGCTATTCGTAAACATTCTCTAGACTTTGCTTATTCAAATGGTAGAGCAGCTGCCAGCTTCGTTATCTTTTTTTACGAAGCAGGCAGCGCCTAACAAGAGACTTGTAGACTGAGTTGGCATGAGATACAGTTGCAACTTACAACATAGGATATGTTTTTCACTCTCGATCTTCCAAGCAAGCAAGAAACAACCCCAATCTGTTCATCAATGAGCGAAAGCAGCAGAATTTATTCAGGGCCGACATGCTGCGCTAATTTTCAGACGACGGATTGGACCAGCTTGTCCAGATTCATGCACGACGACCCGCCGTTCTCCAAAGCAGCCTTCGCTTTCGCCTTCAGCTCCTGAACCTTCCTAATCCTATCTTCCCCTTCGGCTCCTCCGTCCATGAGCTTCTCCAAGGCGCTCTTCACCTGTTCCATCCCGACCTCCACCTTCGCCCCGCCGCTGCCACCCGTCAGCACGCCCTCCGTGGGCTTGGTCACGCCGACGGAGACGCCGATCCCGAGCACGTTCACGATCAGCTTCTCGTTCAGGAACTGCTCCGCGGTGAACGGCCAGGCGGCCATGGGCACGCCTGCGGCGACGCTCTCCAGCGTGGAGCCCCATCCGCAGTGCGTCATGAAGCCCGCCACGGCCGGGTGCGACAGGATGGGTACCTGCGGCGCCCAGCCGCGCACCGCAAGGCACTGGCTGTCCGCGAGGCCGTCAGCGTCCGTGTTCTCCTGTAACCACATCTTGACATCGTCGGGCAACGCGTCGGCGCCCTTGATGACCCACAGGACAGGCCAGGGGCACGACACGAGCGCCATGCCGAGCTCCATGAGCTGCGCCGGGGGCATGCGCCCGGCGCTGCCGAAGCTGACGTAGAGCACGGACTTGGCCTTCTTGGCGTCCAGCCACGCCATGCACCGCGTTGCATCGTCTGAGACGTCCAGAGCAGGCGCGTGGCACAGGGAAACTGGCCCGACGGCGAGCACGGTCTTGCCGGTGGCTGCGGCGAGGCGCGCAGCGGAGTCGTGCTCTAGTTCTTCGAAGCTGTTCACCACGATGCCGTCGACGGCCAACTCGAACTCGCGGAGCTCTTGCAGACTCTCCGCATCGATGGAGCAGGACGGTAGGAACTGCAGCGGAAGCTGCCTCCTCGCGAACTTGCACTCGAAGGGCGGCAGGACCGGGACGTCGAAGAGCTCGTCTGGCGACGCGACCGCCTCGTGCGGCTTGTGCGTGTGCAGGTACTCGCAGCACAGCAACGCGAACGCGGAGAAGCCTTGGAAGATATAGCAGGGCACGCCGAGCTCACGCGCGATGCCGCTCGCCCACGTGTTGCACATTCCGGCGATGACGCAGCTCGGACGCCGCGGCGACGCCATGAGTCGGCAGTGCCGTGCCACCGCGTCGCCGAATCGCGTGGTGGCGTCGAAGAAGCTGGGCACCAAGTCGGGCGAGGGGACGTGGTCCAGCCTCTCGCACCCCTCCGGCAGCCCGGCCTCGACGGACGGGTACAGGATCACGGCGACCTCGATCCCGGCAGAGTCGCCCTGGGCGCCGACGCGGTCCACGCGGCTCTGGACGAGCTGCGCGCTGGCGGGCGTCGTGAGGATGGTGACTGCGGCGCCGTGCAGGGCGAGGAGGCAGCCGATGTCGACGATGGGGATGATGTGGCTGCTGGTTGGCCATGGGATGACCACGAAGTGAGGCTTTGGGGACAGGGTCGCCTCCATTTTGGATGCTTACAAGGATGCGCTCCCCGTAGCCCGTTGCCCGTTGGCTAAGCGTGATTGTGCCGGACTGCTGCGGCCGTGCACCTCGTGCCTGCGCTGTATATATAGCCTGCCGAAGGTTTGCTACTGGTAAACTGTAATCATCTCAGCATACCATGGATAGGTTCTAGAGCTGTGCTGTTGAACATCCAGCCATTAATTAGTGATTTTTCAGATCTACCATGTGCACCGGTAGCGATCAAATAATCTGTGCAGCAGTTTGAAATTTCACGCGCTTCACCCGCAAATTTTTTTTGAAAAATTCACGTGCTTGGCCTGAGGTGTACTCCCTCCGTTTGGAATTACTTGTCTCGAAAATGGATGTATCTAGAACTAAAATACATCTAGATACATCCATTTCTGCGACAAGTAATTCTGAACGGAAAGAATGGTTTAAAGTGCATCATCCATTGGGTCATTTTTTAGAAGATCGGCATCTTCCACGATAAGATCGGTCGCTGAAATGCACTGGCTTAAAGAGATCCGATCTTGTCATAAAATAACCAAATCAATGTGTGTGACAATTATCTCCTAATCTACCAAGATTGTAATCCTAGCGGCACATAATGGGTTGTTGTCACGTGCCAAAAATTATACTGTACTCAGAATGGAGAGAGAGGAGAGATGAATATGACATGTGGACCTGCAGTATCAGTGAGAGTAGCCCATGATTATTTCGAGATCATCCTTTTTCCTGGTGTGGCAAATGTATTTAGGGTAGGAA
Organism: Triticum urartu; assembly: GCF_003073215.2. NCBI lineage: Eukaryota > Viridiplantae > Streptophyta > Magnoliopsida > Poales > Poaceae > Triticum > Triticum urartu. The sequence goes on along the minus strand of NC_053023.1, from coordinate 603,318,431 downwards.
TCGTCTGGCATCAGTAAGTACAGGGTACTAATTTCATAGATTCAAATGTTAGAGTTTGATTCCGCTATGCCATACAAGTTTAAAGTTTCTTTTCTGAGTTCACTCAAATAAGAAATGTGTAGACAAACATATAGGATAAAAATCTTTGTACGAACAAAATAGCAATATTTTTTATTCCAGGAAACTAATATAAAACCGTCATAGATATATTAAGGCCCTGTTCGGAACGTCTCTCCCAGCCTCATCGGCTTCGCGCATGGAGCAGGCCCGAACATCGCAGCTCTGAGAAGCTGGCTTCGTGGAGCAGAGCATCCTCACAGTGCAAAAATAAGAAGATGGGCGAACCTTGCTCCCAAAAATTGCCAAGTGACCTCAAGGCGGCGTGCCGGTTCGCTTGATATGTCATGTCTTCCCGATACGTCCTCCAAAAAAGTGTGGCAAAACCACCGATGATCCTGTGACGGTAACATAGCGGAGGAAAGATATAGTGCTGGAATTTTGTCTATTTTGGGCCTAGCCCAATAGCAGTTTCAGAAATTCTTAATAAATCCTAGAGGCCTACGTAGCCCATTTATGCAAGGCAAGAGGTGGAACTAAAGTTTAGTCCCACATTGCTAGTTTAGAGGGAGTTGGATCTCTTTATAAGGGAGGTTCTTTCCCCACTTGTATGAGTATGAGAACAAGAGAGATATCCACGCGCGCTCCTCCTCCGCCGCCCGCCTCGCCTCATCATAACGCGCCGCGGGTTGCGGGAATGAGCCGATATCTAATTTTTTGCCATGCACTACGAGTATACGAAAGGTCACACGGAAGCTGAAAAGATTTTTGCGAAAGTGGAGTTCGAATGCGAACGGTGCAGCCCTTCGGCTGCTGGCTGTTCGCTTCATCTCCGTCTCTTCGTTTCGCCTCCCGTCGCTGCCCTCTCACCTCCTTCTCTTGCGCCTATAAAAGGGAGATCGCTCCTCCCAGAGAGACGCACCAGAACTACTCCTTCCCTCGCCATCGGTTCCATCTCTGAGCTGCTACTGTCTTCCTCATCCCGGCTTGCGGCGTGCACCGCACGTCGGGACAGTAGGCCTCCGAGACCGCACCTTTTGAGTCCTGTACGGGAGAAGGGTGATTAGGTTTTTGGGGAGCGCTCAGCGCGACTACTGGCTGCTTCATCACGGACGATCCGGTCGCCGACGACTACTTCCCCGACGACGACTTCTTCCCCGACGTCCACGACCTCCTCGACGACATGGCAGGCGAGGACACCGACCCCAAGTCCAGCGCTTCTGCTGCTGCTGTGCCGTACGTGTTCTTCTCCTTTCTGTTAGAAGTCCTGCTACAGTTCTTGGCTCTAGTTTCTGCCCTACGTATGTTAGGTCTATGTCGTTTAAGCAACTTCATCTAGTGTCTGTTCTAGATGTGTTTAGCTCAAGTTCATATATGCAGACGATGTTTACCTTCTCTCTGTCAGATTGCATGACTTGCTTTATATTTGCTATATTAGTCATGCTTTATCTAGTATTTCTGTTAGCAAAATTATTTGGTAAATTGCATAATCCAAAAACCTTATTATAGGCAATTTACACCAAGTGGTTTTGTTGTTTCCATGAGACCTCCTATGTTTGAGGGTATCCACTATAAGAGGTGGCGTGTGAGAGCAGTCTTATGGTTTCAAACCATGAGTTGCTATGACGCCACTCTCGGCAAACCTAAAGGAGAGCTTGATGCTGAACGGGCACAAGCTTTTCAGAAAATGGATACTCTGTTTAAAGCTGCTCTCTTGAGTGTTCTTGGTGAGAACATAGTTGATGCTTATGCATCAATTGATAATGGAAAAGATATGTGGGATGCACTCGAGGCCAAGTTTGGGGTCTCGGATGCTGGCACTGAGCTGTACATCATGGAGCAATTCTATGATTGCAGGATGATTGAAGAGCACTCCGTGGTTGAGCAAGCTCATGAGATATAGTCATTTGCTAGAGAACTTGAGCACTTCAGTTGTATGTTACCGGACAAGTTTGTTGCCAGAGGTATCATCACTAAGCTTCCTCCTTCGTGGAGGAACTTTACTACCTTACTGAAGCATAACAGACAGGAGTTTTCCGTCTCGGATGTCATTGGCACTCTTGATGTGGAAGAAAAGGGAAGAGCAAAGGAAACACGTGCTCGAGGTATTGAGGGAGGATCTAGTGCCAATCTGGTACAGAAGAAGAACTTCCAGCCCCACAAGTTCAAGAACAAGGGCAAGTTTGATGGTAAAGCAAAGTTTGATGGAAAGAACAAAGCTGTGCAGCACACGAACTTCAAGAAGAAGAATGACAAGAAGAAAGATGCTTGTCATGTGTGTGGCAATCTTGATCATTGGGCTCCTAGTTGCCCTAATCGCTATGACAAGCGTCATCCTGGGAAAGGCGGCAAGACCGCTAATGTTGTCATTGGAGACACTGACTTGAAGGATGATGGGTATGTTATATTTCCCACTATTCTTTCAGTATGTCATTCTCCTGATTGGTTGATTGACACGGGTGCTAATGTGCATGTATGCGGTGATATTTCCATGTTTTCGTCTTATCAGACCGCAGGGACTTCAACTGTGCTGATGGGCAACGGTTCAAGTGCTTATGTTTGTGGTGTTGGCACGGTCGATCTGAAGTTTACTTCGGGGAAGATCGTGCGGCTGAAGAACGTGCATTATGTCCCCTCCGTCAATAAAAATCTTGTTAGCGGATCTCTTCTATGTAGAGATGGCTACAGGCTTGTCTTTGAGTCAAATAAATTTGTAATATCCAAATATGGAACCTTTGTTGGTAAAGGCTATGAGTCAGGAGGTCTGTTTCGTTTATCCTTATCAGACGTTTGCAATAAAGTTGTTAATCATATTTGCAACAATAGTGAATCAAATGTGTCGCATTCACGTCTTTGTCATGTTAACTTTGGTTGCATGTCGCGACTAGCGAAGTTGAACTTAATCCCTAGTTTCACCGCTGTCAAGGGATCTAAGTGTCAAGTTTGTGTGCAAGCTAAGCAACCTCGTAAGTCTCACACGACTGCGGAAACGAGAAATCTTGCACCACTAGAGCCCATACATTCAGATCTATGTGAAATGAATGGTGTTTTGACAAAAGGTGGAAAGAAATATTTCATGACGTTAATTGACGACTCCACTAGATACTGCCGTGTGTATCTTCTGAAATCTAAGGATGAGGCTTTGAACTTTTTCAAGATCTATAAAGCTTAAGTGGAAAACCAACTTGATCGAAAAATCAAGAGGCTTAGGTCTGACCGTGGTGGAGAGTATTTTTCCAATGAATTTGATGCTTTTTGTGCGGAACATGGTATAATCCATGAGAGGACGCCTCCCTATTCACATCAGTCAAATGGGGTGGCCGAAAGAAAGAACCGTACTCTAACAAATTTGGTTAACGCCATGTTAGACACATCGGGTCTCTCCAAGGCATGGTGGGGGGAGGCGATTTTGACTGCATGTCATGTCCTAAACCGAGTTCCCACAAAGAACAAAGAGATAACTCCATTCGAGGAATGGGAGAAGAAAAGGTTAAAACTCTCTTATCTACGAACATGGGGTTGTTTGGCGAAAGTCAATGTTCCAATTCCAAAGAAGCGGAAGCTTGGACCAAAGACTATGGATTGTGTTTTCCTGGGATATGCTTTTCATAGTATTGGCTATAGATTCTTGGTTGTAAAATCTGAGGTACCTGACATGCATGTCGGTACGATCATGGAGTCGAATAATGCGACTTTCTTTGAAGATATCTTTCCCATGAAGGATATGGCTACCTCATCTAATCAGGAGATGCCTAGTTCATCGAATCAGGAACCAGTTACAATTACCGAACCTGCCATTTCGATGGAACACTTTGAAAGTCCTGTGGAGGAGAACAATGAAGTTCCTACTAGGAGCAAGAGACAGAGGACTGCAAAGTCCTTTGGTGATGATTTTCTTGTGTATCTCATAGATGACACTCCCAGTTCTATTTCAGAGGCCTATGCATCTGAAGATGCTGACTACTGGAAGGAAGCGGTTCGTAGCGAGATGGATTCCATCTTGGCGAATGAAACTTGGGAGATAACTGATCGTCCGTATGGGTGCAAACCTATAGGATGCAAATGGGTATTCAAGAAAAAGCTTAGGCCTGATGGTACTATTGAAAAGTACAAGGCTCGGCTCGTGGCTAAGGGTTATACCCAAAAGGAAGGTGAAGACTTCTTTGATACTTACTCACCCGTGGCTTGACTGACCACTATTCGAGTTCTACTTTCATTAGCTGCCTCGCATGGTCTTCTCGTTCATCAAATGGATGTTAAGACTGATTTCCTAAATGGAGAGTTGGACGAGAAAATTTATATGGAACAACCAGATGGGTTTGTACTAGATGGTCAGGAAGGAAAAGTGTGCAAGTTGCTGAAGTCTTTGTATGGACTCAAGCAAGCACCCAAACAGTGGCATGAGAAGTTTGAAAGAACTTTAACAGCTGCAGGCTTTGTTGTAAACGAAGCTGACAAATGTGTGTACTATCGCCATGGTGGGGGCGAGAGAGTTATCATTTGCTTGTATGTTGATGACATACTAATTTTCGGAACAAATCTGAATGTTATTAAGGAGGTCAAGAATTTCCTATCTCACTGTTTTGAGATGAAGGATTTAGGAGTGGCTGATGTCATTCTGAACATCAAGTTGTTAAGAGACGATGATGGTGGGATTACATTGCTTCAATCTCACTATGTGTAAAAGATCTTGAGTCGCTTTGGCTATAGTGACTGCAAGCCCTCTCCAACATCATATGATGCGAGTGTGTTACTTCGAAAGAATCGAAGAATTGCTAGAGATCAATTGAAATATTCTCAGATTGTTGGCTCGCTTATGTATTTAGCCAGTGCTATAAGACTTGACATCTCTTTTGCTGTTAGCAAACTGAGTCGATTTGTCTCAAAATCAGGAGATGTGCATTGGAAAGCTCTAGAGAGAGTTTCCATTATTTGAAAGGCACTGCGAATTATGGAATTCACTACACCGGGCACCCAAAGGTGCTTGAAGGGTATAGTGACTCAAACTGGATCTCAGATGCTGATGAGATAAAGGCCATGAGAGGATATGTATTCACTCATGGAGGTGGTGTTGTTTCTTGGAAGTCTTGCAAGCAGACCATCTTAATGAGGTCAACAATGGAAGCAGAACTCACATCACTAGATACAGCAACGGTCGAAGTAGATTGGCTTCTTCGGCTCTTGAATGACTTGCCGGTTGTTGAGAAACCTGTACCGGGTATCCTTATGAATTGTGACAATCAAACTGTGATCACGAAAGTGAGTAGCTCAAAGGATAACATGAAGTCATCAAGACACGTTCAGAGAAGGTTAAAGTCTGTCAGGAAAATGAGAAACTCCGGAGTTATTGCATTGGATTATATCCAAACGTGTAAAAATCTGGCAGATCATTTTACTAAGAGTCTATCACGTAATGTGATAGATAATGCATCGAGTGAGATGGGTATGAGACCCACAATATGAGTTGTTCACAGTGGTAACCTATTCTTTATGATCGGAGATCCCGTGAATTAGATGTCGAAGACAAGCTGTTGGTCAACTGAGAGGAGAGTATCCTTACTATTCACAATACCACTCCATGAAGATGCAATACTCTCCTAATCTGCATGGCAGGTTGATGTATATCTTAATGTGTTCTAAGTGGCTCATTTAAGCAGAGATGTTATCCTGCAGAACATCTTTTGGAGAACACACCTATATGAGTCTGATTGTCAAACGTCGCAATCTATGAGAGTAGGGTTCTCTCTAGTAAACTCATGAAAGGTCACGGAGTATGACGCATAAACTCCACCCGCGGGGAAGACCCACGGTAGCCATGTATCGGTCAAGGCTTTATGTGAAGCTAGATTCACAGAAAACTTGCAGTTCAAGGCCCAGTCCACTGTTCAAGTTGCTTACTAGTGTAGCATAGAGTTCTAGATGGAAGTTCAACTTAACAGTCTCCACTGCAGTACCGGTATATAAAACAGTGTTTTGGAACCAAAGGCAAATTTTGTGTGCCTCTGGGATCTGGTGGGGAATTGCTGGAATTTTGTCTATTTTGGGCCTAGCCCAATAGCATTTTCAGAAATTCCTAATAAATCCTAGAGGCCCACGTAGCCCATTTGTGCAAGGCAAGCGGTGGAACTAAAGTTTAGTCCCACATTGCTAGTTTAAAGGGAGTTGGACCTCTTTATAAGGGAGGTTCTTTCCCCACTTGTATGAGCATGAAAACAAGAGGGATATCCACGCGCGCTCCTCCTCCGCCACCCGCCTCGCCACGCCACGCCTCGCCTCGTCACGACGCGCCACGGGTTGCGGGAATGAGCCGATATCTAAATTTTTGCCACGCACTACGGGTATACGAAAGGTCACACGGAAGCTGAAAAGATTTTTGCGAAAGTGGAGTTCGAATGCGAACGGTGCAGCCCTTCGGCTGCTTGCTGTTTGCTTCATCTCCGTCTCTTCATTTCGCCTCCCGTCGCTGCCCTCTCGCCTCCTTCTCTTGCGCCTATAAAAGGGAGGTCGCTCCTCCCAGAGAGACGCACCAGAACTACTCCTTCCCTCGCCATCGGTTCCATCTCTGAGCTGCTGCTGTCTTCCTCATCCCGGCTTGCGGCGTGCACCGCACGTCGGGACAGTAGGCCTCCGAGACCGCACCTTTTGAGTCCTGTACGGGAGAAGGGTGATAAGGTTTTTGGGGAGCGCTCAGCGCGACTACTGGCTGCTTCATCACAGACGATCCGGTCGCCGACGACTTCTTCCCCGACGTCCATGACCTCCTGGACGACATGGCAGGCGAGGACACCGACCCCAAGTCCAGCGCTTCTGCTGCTGCTGTGCCGTACGTGTTCTTCTCCTTTCTTTTAGAAGTTCTGCTACAGTTCTTGGCTCTAGTTTCTGCCCTACGTATGTTAGGTTCTATGTCGTTTAAGCAACTTCATCTAGTGTCTGTTCTAGATGTGTTTAGCTCAAGTTCATATATGCAGACGATGTTTACCTTCTCTCTGTAAAATTGCATGACTTGCTTTATATTTGCTATATTAGTCATGCTCTATCTAGTATTTCCGTTAGCAAAATTATTTGGTAAATTGCTCATATTTCCAACATATACCTCTCTAAAGTGGTCAAGGTTGTGTGGCGAAGCTTCTAGGGACACAAGAGCAGCCGCTGAGAGGTCATGTTTGTGGTTCAACATTGGAAACCATGTCTTAGTTTAATGCACGATATCTCTACTCTTTTTTTATGTAAAAAAACAGAGTTGATGATGATGGTGTGCCTGTCATATTACAAAAGACCGTCCGATCTATATCTGACGAATAGAAAGCAAAATATGGCAATTTTGCAAAAAAGATACCCGCACCTCTCTTCAAATTTATAGATAAGGCCTTCCCTCGTTCATCCTTATCTCCCACAACTTCATTGTTGGTCAATTAAAAAGAAACCTCTCAAACAATCTGACATGGTGGTCACTGCCAGCGCCATCCATCCTATGCCTCCGCTTAGTCCAACCACCAATCACCACCACACCCCACTCCTCCTCACCTTATCTCTCCTTTTTCTCGCGATATCATTAGTTTTTACACATGGGATTACCCCCACATGGGTCAATCACAATAGGTATTTGCAAAAAAAAAATGCATCTTGATGTTCCGTGCAATGCACGGGCATCTTGCTAGTAAGACAATGAAAGTATGGTATCTGTGGTGGATTACAAGATGGGGCAGCAACCGACATGCATGCGATAACAAGAATGGGGATATCGCTGTGGTGGTAAGGGCCGCGATGGTGGTGAGAAAGGATAAGAGAGCCACACGGAGGAAGAATAAAGAGTGTGGCTTTGGACCTAAAACCAACGGTTCAACAAGATCGACCCCGCGAACTAACATGTGGTTGGATGATTAGGAGAGCGGTGGTATCCCCAACCCACCATGTTCAAGTCCTAGACTTACGTTGGTGCTCGCATTTTTTGGATTTGTTTCAGGACTTTTGACGATGTGCGTTTAGTGGAAGGAGATGTTCCCGTCAACTACGAAGACATCTATGACGACTTCGTCAATCTTAAGAGATGTGTCGCTCGGAGGGGTAGGACGTGTGTGCATGCGCTCATAGGAATGAGTATATGTGTGTATGTATGAGCATCTGCGTCCGTACTGTGTTAGAAAAACAAGATCGGCACCTTCCATGAAAAAAAACAGGTGAGTGTGCATGTTAATTTTTTCGATAAAGGAAATATACTAATATCGTGAAGATACCAATTACACCCGGCCTCTCCAACAATGCAATGTCGTAAAGACATTATGGATGCACACAGCCAAAAGACAATAATAAGAAAAAAAGATTCCTCGTAGTTGCAGAACGAACCACCACCTAGACAACACTCGAAGTCCTACTTCTTCAAAATGACACCTCCAAGAAGGAAACAATGCAGAAGTACCGTGATCGCCCAATCCTAGATCTTAGGTTTTCACCCAGTAGAAGATCCACACTCTCAAATTAATGACTTCGACAAGGGCACTACCAGGCACAACCAATTAAGGCCAGACCTTGGGCTTTCACCCTAAAAGCTAAGACTCTCTATTCCGCCTGTGTTGCCGTTTCCACTTGCCGCTGCCGCTGCCACGAGTCACGAATCACCAAGCAAAGTCCCCATCGCCACGAAGACCCGATCCTCTATTACAAGACCTCAGACCTCAGCCACCATGACATTCTCTGTCACTGCCTTCATCATGGAAACCAAAATACCGACGTGTCCCATACTGTCAGCAGACAACAAAGCTTCGCGTCACACCCTACTAAAGCCACTCGGGCTGAAATTGGGGCGCACATGACCGAATCTCATCCGATCCAAAAGTCTACAGGCGTCAAGCACCCAATGATAATCTCCAACCGAGCATTCCGGAACTCGTCAATGGCCAGATCCATGAGGGTCGGCAACCGGTAAAACACCATCTTACACCAAAAAGAACCAAAGGACCTTGCCACCCGCCGGCTCCCAATAGTAGGCCGGAGATCTTAGCGGGCACCACCGCCACCACACGCACCACGCGGAGATGAGTAGCTGAGCCGCACCGAACCCCCCGAACCGGACGCCGTGCCACCCTCGCGGCCACTACGGCAGTTGTGGTCGCCAGAGAAATCCAGGACCGCCGCCCCGTCGCCCATCTTCACCGTAAGAACCATGTCGTCTAGGGTCATCATGGAGCTCCAACCGGAGATCCCGCAACGCAAGAGAGATAGGGGCCCGCCGCCATCAGTGCGCGAGGAGGATGAGGACCCGCCACTGCCGTCAGCCTTGCGGCTTAGACCGAAGGCATCCTTCGGCAGCAGCAAGGGGAGGAGGATCAGAGTAGGAAGGGGCGGCGGCGCGCTCGTGGGATCCCCCCGCGAGCGATGCGGGGGCAATGCCATTTTTTCGCTCAAGTGTGCATGTTGATTAGGTGCACAACATCCTGGCATTAATGTACCGGCGGCGCGTAGTACAAATGGAGCCCGTACTGATTCAGAAAGGTCTTCCGTTGGATATCCCATACTCAAGGATGGATGTGAAAGCAAACAAGACCACGGCACAAGCTAAACGAGGATTCAAGTTAATTACCACTAGGAATTTTGTGTGCAGCGGACCTCTCTAGAAACCTTCTTTAGTGTACTTGGTCTGTACGACCGACAACAACTAAATGCGTATCACAATCCGGTATACTTGGTTGAATCGTACACCTGAACAGGACAATGCTGGAGCTTATCTATTCTGATCATGGTGTACTTCGAGAACACAACGTGTGCCGGTTTCCTATCATCAACCTGTTGATCTTGATTCATGTAAAGACACCGGGATCTTTCCTTGGACGTACTCCTTAAAAGTTCCAGAGGATTAACACAATCAGACTGCCGCACGAATTGGTACACTGTGGCACACTATGACGAGCTATCCTATGCGGTCCAGCCCTGATCAGGAGGTGTATTTTTTTGTCTATTTATCTTTAATTATGATAGTACAACGAACACTAGAAATAATAAAAATAATAAAAATTACATCCAGATCCTTATACTATACAGCGACGACTACAAGCACTAAACCGAGTCGAAGGTGCGCCGTCATCATCATTCCTCCCTCGCCCGAGCCGGGCAAAAATCGGTTGTAGTAGATAATCGAGAAGTCGTCGTGCCCAAGTCCTCATAAGACTAGCGCACCACCGCGTGACATATGTGGTAAGCAATTCAAACTAATCCAAAAAAGACTAGCGCAGCATAACAACAACCGCCGCCGTTAAAGAGTAACATAAATCAAAAGGTCCAACATAAAGACACATGAACATAGACGAACTACGATAAGATCCGAGCAATCTTTTTAACCAAACTATGGACGTTTTGCATTTTGGGCAATGCATGCAGACAATAGAATCATCCGAAAATCAAGCACGCTAAAAAAGGGATTGCCCTCTGTTTTGTTTTATTCAATCTTAGCAATTCTCATTTGAGTGACAAGATTATTTAGTTTTTGTTGTTGTTGTTCAAACACAAAGGTAAGAGCATTGCTTTCTCTCTCAAAAAAATGTTAGAGCATTGATCGTTTCATTAATTAAGGAGAAAATTGTTGCTTAATTAATTACGGAAAAACATACAAAAGAATCAAACCCAATAAGCGTCAGAACAATGTCGCCTTCTTGTTGCGTCCACGTCGACAGAGGCGCACTATTCGCATGCTCGTTGTAGATTGACAATTAAAGCGAGCAAGTGAGATGAAATTTCCAGGAAGCTTCGTACTTGCCTCGTTCCGCACGAAGCCAGTCCTTTTTCTCCTCACACACGTCTCCTCCTTCTCTCTTTTACATAGGCAACCGCTCGAGGAGAGATGGGCGGTGGGTGACGGGCCCATGGAGAGCAGCAGCGACCGACACTGGAGGAGCAGCAGCGGCTGACGGGGGCAGACCAGATCAGCGTGTTACGGGAGCGGACGGGGCGGCCCTCACGGCCAGAGCAGAGCGGAGGCGACGGGTTCTGCTGAAGCCAGCGTGACAGTGTAGCGGGCGGAGAGGGCGAGGCTGAGTCGCGGTTGTTAGACATAGAGTTGTAAACAAACTGGACATGTATCTCAAATCTCCTCTATCTCCTCCCGTATCTTTATCTCGTTCTGTTTTTGTAACAACCGAATCCTAGAGATCGGTAACCTCCTTCTAAACCACGACAGAGGTATTTTCTACCCACAATCAATATAAACGATGCGGCTCCTCCACGAGGAGTAGCAATGCTTCCACTATTTTCTACATGGTATACAGAGCCAATCTCTTCCAGTCAATCTAGTGTCCACAGAAAACCAATCCGCCATGTCTCCCACCTCTTCTCCTGTCGCCCTGAACCTTGGAGCGCCACCCACCGAGAAGCTGACGAGGGGAAACTTCCTCCTCTGGAAGGCCCAGGTCATGTCGGCCCTGCGAGGAGCACAGGTCACCGGACTCCTAGATGGCACCAATGCAGCACCCCCGAAGGCGGTGAAGCAGCAGCAGTCGGATAAGAGCACAATTATTGTGCCAAATCCGGTCTACGGACCATGGCCGGCGAATGACCAGCAAGCCCTCAGCTATCTGTTGAATTCCCTCTCCAAGAAGATACTTGCGCAAGTCGTTAGTAAGGAGAATGCCCTCAATTTGTGGACTGCACTTACGACATTGTTCGCTTCGCCATTGCAATCACGGATCACGAACCCGAGGATCGCCATCTCCAACACCAAGAAGGGAACCATGCCCAACACTCTGTTTATGGCCAAGATGAAGAGTCTAGGAGATGAGCTAGCTACTTTTGTTTCGCCCGTCTCTGATCCAGAGATGGTCGACTACATCCTAGCTGGTTTTGACTGTGACTACGATCCAGTGCTTGCAGCGGTCGACGTCATAAAAAAATTCAATCTCTGTTGGTGATTTGTTTGCGCAGATCTCTACCTTTGATCAAAGGATGGAGATGCTCGGAGATGCACCTGCTGGCGGCTATCATGCGTCCGCCAACGCGGCCTACAGAGGGCGTGGCCAGGCTCGGGGCAAGGGCCCTCGCGACCGAGGTTCCAGAGGGCGTGGACGTGGGGAGCGCCCCTCTCCTTCTCCAACCCGTCATGGTGGTGGCAGTGGCTACCACCAGTGCCCACGACAGCAACAACAACATCAGGATTGGGACTTCCCCGAATGCCAAATCTTCTACAAGCACCATGCTGGCAGCACTAGGGCGTGCTGGCATCATTACGACGAGGATAACCACAAAGAAAAAGGGGCCAACGTCGTCACCACCAACTCTTATGGTATTGATACTAATTGGTATGCAGATTCGGGCGCAACCGAACACATCACCGGGGAACTCGACAAACTAACGATGAGAGAGAAGTATCATGGTGGTGACCAAGTGCACACGGCGAGCGGTTCTGGTATGGAAATCACTCATATTGGAAATTCAATTGTTAAAACCCACGTTAAAAATTTACATCTAAATAATGTTCTGCATAGCCCTCAAGTATCAAAGAATCTTGTTTCAGTTCATCACTTTACCCTTGATAGCAATGTTCTCATCATATTTTATCCCTACTCTTTTGTTATCAAGGATTTGACAACGAGGAGAGTGAACCTTAGAGGAAATTGTGAGGGAGGCCTCTATCCACTCATATCATCATCGTCTTCATGGTCAAATAAACAAGCATGGAGTGCCACCAAGCCAACTTCGGCAAAGTGGCATAGTCGCTTGGGTCATCCATCCCCTACTATTGTTCAGCATGTCCTTAGCAAAAATAAACTTACAACAAGCTAAAAGTGATCAATTGTCATACCCTATTTCTACCAGTGTATCCACAGCTCCATTGAAACTTATTTTTTCAGATGTGTGGGGCCAGTCCCAACTCCAGTTGGTAGATTCTCATATTATGTAAGCTTCATTGATGACTATAGCAAATTTACTTGGATTTATTTGTTAAAGAATTGATTCGATGTTTTCCAAATGTTTAGCAATTTCCAAAATCTTGTTGAGTTTTTCAAAAAAATTGGAATATCACATCATGTGTCTTGTCTTCATGCTCACCAAAAAATGGCTCAGCGAATGAAAACATGGCCATGTTGTTGAAGTATGACTAGCATTGCTAGCTAATTCTTCTATGCCTCTAAAATTCTGGGATGAAGCCTTTTTAATGGCTACATATCTCATCAATATTCATCCTAGTAAAGTCATAAAATTTGGCCCCCATCACATGACTTTTTGGTATTACTCCTGATTACACATCCCTTCGCATCTTTGATTGTGCATGCTGGCCAAGACCATACAATACACGTAAACTTGTGTTTCGTTCCAAAAAATATGTTTTCTTAGGTTACAGTTCTATGCACAAGGGAGTAAAATGCCTTGATGTTTCCACAGGTAGAGTCTACATCTCCAGAGATGTTGTGTTCGATGAATCTGTTTTTCCTTTCCAATCCCTCCATCCAATTGTCGGTGCCCTTCTTCGCAAGGAAATCCTTCTTATTCCACATGACCTCCAGAGTTTTGATCACGGGGGAGACAATTGTGATGACCAATGTGATAATAACCATGCCAGCTCCAGTCTCTCTCTTATGCATGTGCATGTCCCTGAAGAAAACGGAGCATCAAATGGTCAAAACGATCAAAATTTGCCAGAAAATGGTGCTATATTTCATATGGATGGAGAAGAGGGAGTAGGCGCACAGTACGAGGAGGATTCGGCGGTGCCTGGCATGCTTGTGCGTCCATCAGTTTTGGATCACGCGCGATCTGCGCTGGATCCTGTGCCTGGCAGCAGACAGCGGGGCCGGGCGACTGCAACCCAGTCCGACGTGACCACGTCATCACGCGGTGGAGCGGGTGCGCGCATGCGGCCGACCGCACCAGGACCAGCGGGTGATGATACGCCTCTGTCGTATCTACTTTTCCAAACACTTTTGCCCTTGTTTTGGACTCTAACTTGCATAATTTGAATGGAACTAACCCGGACTGACGCTGTTTTCAGCAGAATTGCCATGGTGTTATTTATGCGCAGAAACAAAAGTTCTCGGAATGACCCGAAACTTCACGGAGATTATTTTCGGAAATAATAAAAAATACTGGCAAAAGATCAAGGCCTGGGGGGCCCACACCCTAGCCACGAGGGTGGGGGTGCGCCCCCTACCTCGTGGGCCCCCTAGAGCTCCTCCAACCTCAACTCCAACTCTATATATTCGTGTTCGGAGAGAAAAAAAAACCAAGGAGAAAGATTCATCGCGTTTTACGATACAGAGCCGCCGCCAAGCCCTAAACTCTCTCAGGAGGGCTGATCTGGAGTCGGTTCGGGGCTCCGGAGAGGGGAATCCGTCACCATCGTCATCATCAACCATCCTCCATCACCAATTTCTTGATGCTCACCGCCCTGCGTGAGTAATTCCATCGTAGGCTTGTTGGACGGTGATGGGTTGGATGAGATTTATCATGTAATCGAGTTAGTTTTGTTAGGGTTTGATCCCTAGTATCCACTATGTTCTGAGATTGATGTTGCTATGACTTTGCTATGCTTAATGTTTGTCACTAGGGCCCGAGTGCCATGATTTTAGATCTGAACCTATTATGTTTTCATGAATATATGTGAGTTCTTGATCCTATCTTGCAAGTCTATAGTCACCTACTATGTGTTATGATCTGGCAACCTCGAAGTGACAATAATCGGGACCACTTTCGGTGATGACCGTAGTTTGAAGAGTTCATGTATTCACTGGGTGTTAATGCTTTGGTCTGGTACTCTATTAAAAGGAGGCCTTAATATCCCTTAGTTTCTGCTAGGACCCCGCTGCCATGGGAGGTTAGGACAAAAGATGCCATGCAAGTTCTTTTCCATAAGCACGTATGACTATATTCGGAATACATGCCTACATTACATTGATGAATTGGAGCTAGTTCTCTGTCACCCTAGGTTATGACTGTTACATGATGAACCACATCTGGCATAATTCTCTATCACCAATCCATTGCCTACGAGCTTTCCATAAATTGTTCTTCGCTTATTTACTTTTCTGTTTCTATTGTTATCATCACTACAAAATACCAAAAACATTATGTTTGCTACTGTTACCTTTTGCTACCATTACCGCTACTATCATATTACTTTGCTACTAAATGCCTTACTGCAGATATTAAGTTATCCAGGTGTGGTTGAATTGATAACTCAGCTGCTAATACTTGAGAATATTCTTTGGCTCCCCTTGTGTCGAATCAATAAATTTGGCTTGAATACTCTACCCTCGAAAACTGTTGCGATCCCCTATACTTGTGGGTTATCAAGACTACTTTCTGGCGCCATTGCCGGGGAGCATAGCTCTATTCTTTGAGTCACTTGGGATTTATATCTGCTTATCATTATGAAGAACTTGAAAGATCCAAGAACCAAGATTTATCCCTCAACTACGAGGGGAGGTAAGGAACTGCCATCTAGCTCTGCAATTGATTCACCTTCTGTTTTGAGTAAACTTGTGACACCTAAACCTGCTTGTGCTATTAATTCTGATATGTCGCATATTATTGACGATGCCACTTCTGCTATGCATGATACGTACAATGAAACTACTTCTGTGTTTGATACAACAGTGCCACTTGGTGAATTTCTTGATGAACAACTTGCTAGGGCTAGATAGAATGAAATTATTGAAACTGATAATATTGATGAAAGTGATTATGAAGGCTCTCCTAATAAATATGAATTACCTATTGTGCCTGATGTCTATGTTATGGATGAAGAAACTAAAAGAGACTTTCTTGCTTGCAATGATAGAAGTGATCTTAAGAAATTATTAGCTAAGCTTTAACAAAAAACTCTGAATGCTAGAATGAAATATGATCCTGCTTATGCTACTTCACCCATCTTTGTTACTGATAAGGATTATGAATTCTCTATTGATCCTGAAGTTAATTACTTTGGTTGAATCTGATCCTTTTTATGGCTATGAATCTGAAACTGATTGTGGCACATCTTACTAAATTAAATGATATAGCCACCCTGTTCACTAATAATGAGAGAACTCGCTACTTTTATATCCTTAAAATATTTCCGTTCTCATTAAAGGGTGATGCTAAGATATGGTTTAATTCTCTTGATCCCGGTTGTGTGCGTAGTCCCCAGGATATGATTTATTACTTCTCTGCTAAATATTTCCCTGCTCATAAGAAACAAACTGCCTTAAGGGATATATATAATTTTGTGCAAATTGAAGAAGAGAGTCTCCCACAAGCTTGGGGGAGGCTTCTCCGATTACTTAATGCTTTGCCTGATCATCCTCTTAAGAAAAATGAAATACTTGATATCTTTTATAATGGACTAACCGATGCTTCCAGAGATTACATGGATAGTTATGCTGGTTCTGTTTTCAGGGAAAGAACACCGGATGAAGCTGAAATTTTATTGAATAATATGTTGACAAATGAAAATAATTGGACACTTCCTGAGCCAGCTCCTGAGCCTATTCCTAAACCAACTCCGAAGAAAAGGGGTGTTCTATTTCTCAGTCCCGAAGATATGCAAGAGGCAAAGAAATCTATGAAAGAAAAGGGTATTAAAGCTGAAGATGTTAAGAATTTACCTCCTATTGAAGAAATACATGGTCTTAATTTACCGCCTATTGAAGAAACACATGGTCTTGATAAACCGACATAGGTAGTAAAGGTAAATTCTATCTATAGATATGATAAAGCTGAAATCCCATTTACTAAGTTTGCTAGCCCATGCTTAGACGAGTTTGATGACTTTATGGTTAAACAAGAATACTTCAATGCTTATTTTGATAGAGAATTAAAATGCAGTGCTGATATGCTTGAACACTTGGGTGATTATATGGCTAATGTCAAAGGTGAACTTAAACTTATTAGTAAACATTCTTCTATGGTTACCACTCAAGTAGAACAAGTACTTAAAGCTCAAAATAATTTGCTCAATGAATTGAATAGTATGAATAAGGACTATGTTGTTAGAGTGGCTACTAGAACTGGTAAAATGACTCAGGAACCTTTGTATCCTGAAGGCCACCCTAAGAGAATTGAGCAAGATTCTCAGAGAAATAATATAGATGCACCTAGTCCTTCTAAAAGGAAGAAAAATAAAAATGATAGGACTTTGCATGCTTCTAGTGAACCTACTGCTGAAACACCTGAGAATCCAAATGATATTTCTATTTGTGATGCTGAAACACAATATGGTAATGAACCTGAAACTAGTGATAATATTAATGATAATGTTCATGATGATGCTCAACCTAGCAATGATAATGATATAGAAATTGAACCTACTATTGATCTTGATAACCCACAATCAAAGAATCAATGTTATGATAAGAGAGACTTTGTTGCTAGGAAACATGGTAAAGAAAGAGAACCATGGGTTCAAAAACCCATGCCTTTTCCTCCCAAACCATCCAAGAAAAAGGATGATGAGGATTTTGAGTGCTTTGCTGAAATGATCAGACCTATCTTTTTGCGTATGCGATTAACTGATATGCTCAAAATTAATCCTTATGCTAAGTATATGAAATATATTGTTACTAATAAAAGAAAGATACCAAAAGCTGAAATTTCCACCATGCTTGCTAATTACACTTTTAAGGGTGGAATACCTATGAAGTTAGGAGATCCAGGAGTACTAACTATACCATGCTCCATTTAAAGAAATTATGTTATAACTGCTTTATGTGATCTTGGAGCCGGTGTTAGTGTTATGCCTCTCTCTTTATATCGTAGACTTGATTTGAATAAGTTGACACCTACTGAAATATCTTTGCAAATGGCTGATAAATCAACTGCTATACCCGTCGGTATTTGTGAGGATGTGCCTGTTGTGGTTGCAAACGTTACTATTTTAACAGACTTTGTTATTCTTGATATTCCCGAGGACGATAGTATGTCTATTATTCTTGGAAGACCCTTTTTGAATACTGCAGGGGCTGTTATTGATTGCACCAAAGGCAATGTCACTTTTCATGTTAATGGTAATGAGCATACGGTACACTTTCCGAGGAAACAACCTCAAGTCCACAGTATCAATTCTATTGGAAAAATTCCATCGATTATTTTTGGAGGTTTTGAATTTCCTCTTCCTACTGTCAAGAAGAAATATGATATTCTTATTGTTGGGGATGTGCATATCCCCGTTGAGGTAACCTAGTGTTATTCGAAAATTCTCCAGTTTCATGTTACTCGAAATGAGTTTGTTAACAAGACTTGATCAACCTTATTAGTGGATTACTTTTGATGAGCATGAGATGGATGAAGTTAGAAAACACAACTCTCTGTACCCTCTTTTTACTTTCTGTTATTTAGTTGAAATAAAGTAAAAATAGTATTTTCTGTTAGTTTTCTGAATTATCCGTGCAATATAAAATACCCTGAAAATAAAAGCTCTCCAAATGCACTGCCAATTTAATATGATTTTTTCTGGAATATTTGAGAATATCTGGCACTGAGAACACAACAGGGGGAGCAAGCACCTGGCCACGAGGGTCCAGGGCGCGCCCTACCCCCTCGGCGCACCCCCTGCCTCATGGGCCCACGGTGGCCCTCCTCCACTTATTCATGCACCCACACACTCCTTCTTCCTCCCACCAACACCATTATCCAACTCAAGCACGAGTTCTAGCTCATTTTGCTGCGATTTTCGATCTCCTTGCTCAAAGCACCTCTCACAAAACTGCTTTGGGGGATTGTTCCTTGGTATGTGACTCCTCCATTGGTCCAATTAGTTTTTGTTCTAGTGCTTTATTCATTGCAAATTTTTGCTGCCTAGATGACCATGTTCTTGAGATTGCATGTCAAATTTATATGGTCCCAAGTAGTTCTAATGCATGATATAGGCTCTAGGCACTTGTAGGAGTAGTTGCTATCAATTTTGTTGAGTTTGGTTTACTTTTATTTGAAGTTACTAAAAAATTCAGAAATTTTTCAGAGGAAGAAATATGTTTAGGAAAATGTACCAAGGTGGTTCTTCAAGGAAACAAGGACCCAGGCTTGCAATGCGTGATGCTGATGATGAGCCACCAAGGGATGCTCCAGTGCGGCCTTGTGAATGGCCTTCAGAGGACTTCATGGATCGAGCAGGAATTAAGGAAGAATTTAACGCATATTTGTGTAATGTTGATCTTGTGAGCTTCGAGGCAGAAAAGTATCGTCAGTACCACTATCTCACTAGTTCCTTTGTGAGGAGGTTTGAATTTTCATCTTCACGCAATTCTCAAACTGTCGTGTTTGATCTTTATGAAAATTCTTACACTATGGACTTAGAGGACTTTACCACTGCTTGCAAACTTCCACAATGGGGTAGTGCTAGTGAACCTCGCAAATCTGAATTTAGAGATTTTCTTGCTAGTATAACTGTGGGGGAATCTAGAGATATAGCACAAGCTACCATAGGGAGCATTCACTTTCCTGCTATACATTATTTTGCTCTCTTCATAGGTAGATGCATTAATGGTAAAGATGAAGCATGTCACATGTGTGTCCCTGACCTCAGTATTCTTAGGAGTGCTGTGTTAGGAGATAAATCTTATAATTTGGGAGCCATCGTTGCACATAGGTTGCATCTTAATAGATTTAATGGAGATTTCTTTGGTGGAATTTATGCAACCCGCATAGCTAATTTTCTTGGTATAACCATACGTGAGGATGATATTGAGTTGCCTCCTGCTTATTTGGATTATGAGGCTATGGTTTGTCATCAGTTTGTTGAGAGGAACAATCAGTTCCTCCAGTACCGACTAATCTTTGACAGACGACGCACCTATCATGTCGCTGTCCCTGCTTCTACTTTCTTTGATTTTCAGGCAAAGGGGAGATATTTTATAACCAGAGAGGAGGCAGAAGAGTATAAGAGGAGGGCTGAGATAGCTCGCCTCCAAGCTGCATCCCACGATGCAATGACTGCTGCATCTCAGTACGACCCCAACTACAACTTTGGATATCCGTCGGGCCATCCATGGCATTAGACCAACTTAGGCCAAAAGCCTAAGCTTGGGGGGAGTACGTATTTCTCACCGACATTACATTTATGTTCACACCCTCATTGCTAGTTGCCGGTGCTCATACTTTTTCATTGTATTATCCATGCTAGTTTATTTCCTTTTTATTGCTTTCTTCTTGTGTGTTTGATAAACCTTAAGAAAAAAATAGTTGTAACTTTTAATTAGTTTACTTTCCATGCTTGTAGTAGTAATTAAAAAAGAAAACCCAAAAAGATTTTATGTTCTTCTTTTGCTTGTTGGGAGATTTCCTGTGTAAATGGTTTTGTTTCTTTTCTTTTCTTTGGGGGTCGATAGGAGAAGACCATAATTAAATTGTTGAAGTGGTTCTTATATGCATTATTGTTGATCTGACAAAAGAGCCCATATTGCCTTGTCTTCTCCTGTTTATTGAATGCTTCCATATTCCAGCTTAGTCCAATGCACGTGCACTATTATTATTATCCACATCGTTCGGTCCTGCAAGTGAAAGGCAATTATGACGATATATGATGGACTGCTTGAGATGAGAGAAGCTGGTATGAACTCGACCTCTCTTGTTTTTGTAAATATGATTAGTTCATCGTTCCTGATTCAGCCTATTATGAATAAACATGTTTGCAATGACAATTAGAGATCATAGTTTCTTATGCCATGCTTAATTAGCTAGGAGCTTATAATGGTTTACCTTGCGTGCCAACATGCTATTAAAATGGTTGTGATGTGGTATGATAGGGTGGTATCCTCCTCTGAATGATTTAAGTGACTTGACTTGGCACATGTTCACGCATGTAGTTGAAACAAAATCAACATAGCCTTCACGATATTTATGTTCATGGTGGATTATATCTGACTCATGCTTGCACTCAATGTTCATTAACTTTAATGCATGTTCATGGATGTTGTCGCTCTCTAGTTGGTCGCTTCCTAGTCTTTTGCTAGCCTTCACTTGTACTAAGCGGGAATACTGCTTGTGCATCCAACTCCATAAACCCCAAAGTTATTCCACATGAGTCCACCATACCTACCTATATACGGTATCTACCTGCCGTTCCAAGTAAATTTGTATGTGCCAAACTCTAAACCTTCAAATAAATATCCTGTTTTGTATGCTCGAATAGATCATGTATCAACTAGGGCTGTCCGTACCTTCCATGTTAGGCGGGTTATTCTTAAGAGGAGTGGACTCCGCTCCTCACTCACGAGAAAAGGGCTGGTCACCGGGATGCCCAGTCCCATGCTTTATGCAAATCAAATCAAAATAATTGCAAACAAAACTCCCCCTGGGACTCTTGTTAGTTGGAGGCACTCGTTGTTTCGAGCAAGCCATGGATTGATGCTTGTTGGTGGAGGGGGAATATAAACTTTACCATTCTGTTTGGGAACCGCCTATAATGTGTGTAGCATGGAAGATATCGCCATCTCTTGGTTGTTATGTTGATAATGAAAGTATACCGCTCAAAATATTATTCATCTATATTTCAAAATCGAGCTCTGGCACCTCTATAAATCCCTGCTTCCCTCTGGGAAAGGCCTTTCTATTTACTTTTATGCTGAGTCATCCTCCTCTTATTAAAAAGCACCCGCTGGAGAGCACCTCTGTCATTTGCATTCATTACTGATTAGTTTACATCGAGTATGACTTGACTGGATCTCTTTTACCATGAATTACAATGTCTAGTCAGTCCTTGATCTTTAAAGGTGCTCTGCATTTATATTTTGCGGTCTCAGAAAGGGCTAGTGAGATACCATCTTGTTATATTATGATTCTTTTGAGAAAGTGTTGTCATCCGAGATTTATTATTATTGCTCGCTAGTTGATTATGCCATTGATATGAGTAAACATGAGACCTAAGCGTTATTGTGAATATGGTTAGTTTATAATCTTTGCTGAAAACTGGAATGCTGGCTTTACATATTTACAACAACAAGAGCAAACAGAGTTTTTAAAAGTTTTTCTTTATCACTTTCAGTTTGTCAACTGAATTGCTTGAGGACAAGCAAAGGTTTAAGCTTGGGGGAGTTGATACGTCTCCGTCGTATCTACTTTTCCAAACACTTTTGCCCTTGTTTTGGACTCTAACTTACATGATTTGAATGGAACTATCCCGGACTGACACTATTTTCAGCAGAACTACCATGGTATTATTTATGTGCAGAAACAAAAGTTCTCGGAATGACCTGAAACTTCACGGAGATTATTTTTGGAAATAATAAAAAAATACTGGCAAAAGATCAAGGCTAGGGGGCCCACACCCTAGCCACAAGGGTGGGGGGCGCGCCTGCCCCCTGGGCGCGCCCCCTACCTCATGGGCCCCCCTGGAGCTCCTCCGACCTCAACTCCAACTCTATATATTCGTGTTCAGAGAGAAAAAAACCAGGGAGAAAGATTCATCGCGTTTTACGGTATAGAGCCGCCGCCAAGCCCTAAACTCTCTCGGGAGGGCTGATGTGGAGTCCGTTCGGGGCTCTGGAGAGGGGAATCCGTCGCCATCGTCATCATCAACCATCCTCCATCACCAATTTCATGATGCTCACCGCCGTGCGTGGGTAATTCCATCGTAGGCTTGCTGGACGATGATTGGTTGGATGAGATTTATCATGTAATCGAGTTAGTTTTGTTACGTTTTGATCCCTAGTATCCACTATGTTCTGAGATTGATGTTGCTATAACTTTGCTATGCTTAATGCTTGTCACTAGGGCCCGAGTGCCATGATTTAAGATCTGAACCTATTATGTTTTCATCAATATATGAGAGTTCTAGATCCTATCTTGCAAGTCTATAGTCACCTATTATGTGTTATGATCCGTTAACCCAAAGTGACAATAATCGGGATACTTACCGGTGATGACCGTAGTTTGAGGAGTTCATGTATTCACTATGTGTTAATGCTTTGTTCTGGTACTCTATTAAAAGGAGGCCTTAATATCCCTTAGTTTCCGTAAGGACCCCGCTGCCACGGGAGGGTAGGACAAAAGATGTCATGCAAGTTCTTTCCCATAAGCACGTCTGACTATATTCGGAATACATGCCTATATTACATTGATGAATTGGAGCTAGTTTTGTGTCACCCTAGGTTATGACTGTTAGATGATGAACCACATCCGGCATAATTCTCTATCACTGATCCATTGCCTACGAGCTTTCCATAAATTGTTCTTCGCTTATTTACTTTTCCGTTGCTATTGTTATCATCACTACAAAATACCAAAAACATTACTTTTGCTACCGTTACCTTTTGCTACCATTATCGCTACTATCATATTACTTTGCTACTAAATACCTTGCTGCAGATATTAAGTTATCTAGGTGTGGTTGAATTGACAACTCAGCTGCTAATACTTGAGAATATTCTTTGGCTCCCCTTGTGTCGAATCAATAAATTTGGGTTGAATACTCTACCCTCAAAAACTGTTGCGATCCCCTATACTTGTGGGTTATCAGGTGACACAACGGCAGGTCCGGAATCGCCTGCGCAGGTAACCAGGGCGGCCTCCACCGATTACAATACAGATTCGGCCACACCGTAGGCCACTGGATCACCTGCATCACCTCATGTAGGATCGTCTGCGTCAACACATGCATCAAATCTGGATGGCTCTTCGGGATCCTCTACGGCTAGCCAAAATGTGCAACCTCCTATGTAGCAGCAACAAGTTAACACTTCAAGGGCCATGACCCGGTTGTAGAAAGGTATTAGAAATCCAAAAATAAGGACTGATGGTACTATACCATATGGTATGCTATGTATTTCTGGTGAACCAACAAAGTTGGATGATGCACTTGGAGATTCCAGATGGAAAAAGGCAATGGACGAAGAATATGATGCACTTGTGAAGAACAAAACATGGCATCTGGTGCCAAACCAGAGAGGTAAAAATATTATTGATTGCAAATCTATATCTATATCTATACCTACTATTAAAGGGTTGATCACTTCTTACTCCCGAATTATCGTCCATTCGGTCCGTTTCTTCATACGTCAGATTCTCCGCTGCTTTCGATATTTCCTTGCGTCGCTCGGTTGGGCCTCTAGTTGGGCTTTTGTGTGTTTGTATTTCTACCTGGGAGCCCACATAGGGGGTAAAGAAGCAGGGGCAAAAAATGTGTTTGGGCCAAGAATTGAACTTGCAACTTCAAAGTCATGTAATTATTGTGCTACCAGACAACCTAGCTGAATCTTTGGTTTCAATTGTAATGTTATCTGATCTATTAAATAGTACCACCTTGCCTTTTTACATCCAATCCTTCTAACTTACATAGGTCTTTCAATTTTCAGGGTATCAAGGAGTCATCTCAAAAATCAATAAGTGAAGGGTAAAAATTGAGCTCTATAGAGAGGATTTCAACCGACGTTTCAACATGCAGCAAGAGAAAAAAGGATGGAAAGGATATGATAAGGAATTGAGCCAGAATAGTAAGGAAATCAGTCTATGCTAAAGAAAAATGGATTTGAGAAGGAAATTTAGACATGAGAACAAGGAAAGCAGTGCAGCATGCTAATTTGGAAAGAGAATTGAGACGAGGATCCACGCAAGAAGCTAAGTTGGTTCATTGTGGCATGGGAATAAGGAAGCTAACAAGAGCACCGGACCTTTGGGGATTATAACATGCACTTGCACATTTAAACATATACGTGGGTCAATAAAAAAGATTTTTGGTGGCAACTAGGCGGGAGGAGCGCACTGAGATGAAGGAGGAGAAAAGTGGAGAGTCAGCAGGCTGGGTCAACCTATCGCGGTGTCTTGATCGATCCGGAGCAAAGCTACTCAACGAGTGTGCGAGGCGACATGCGGCTCTCTTGCAGAGGGTGGCAGCGGACGGGCTGGGCGGGCAGAACAACAGCGGCGGCCGGATCCAGGTGAGCAGCGGTGGGACCTTCCAAGGCAGCGGGTTTCACCGAGGCGGCGCCATGGTTTCTCCAGCTTGCTCCTGAAAGAAAATGAGGCAGGATGAGAGAGAGAAAACTGGGAGGAAGGAGAGAAACGAGGGGAGGCACGGCAGGGCACTGTCCTGCTGGTTGCTCCGGCCAAGATGGGATGAGTCGCGACACTCATCTCCTGTTAAAACAATAAACAAGCGTGAAGATTCTGCTGTCGGTGTCAAAACCGGCGGATCTCGGGTAGGGGGTCCCGAACTGTGCGTCTAAGGCGGATGGTAACAGGAGGCAGGGCAGACGATGTTTACCCAGGTTCGGGCCCTCTTGATGGAGGTAATACCCTACGTCCTACTTGATTGTTCTTGATGATATGAGTATTACAAGAGTTGATCTACCACGAGATCGTAGAGGCTAAACCCTAGAAGCTAGCCTATGGTATGATTGTATGTTGTCCTACGGACTAAACCCTCCGGTTTATATAGACATCGGAGGGGGCTAGGGTTACACAGAGTCGGTTACAAGGGAGGAGATCTACATATCCGTATTGCCTAGCTTGCCTTCCACGCCAAGGAGAGTCCCATCCGGACACGGGACGAAGTCTTCAATCTTGTATCTTCATAGTCCAATAGTCCGGCCAAAGGATATAGTCCGGCTGTTCGGAGACCCCCTAATCCAGGACTCCCTCAGTAGCCCCTGAACCAGGCTTCAATGACGATGAGTCCGGTGCGCAGTATTGTCTTCGGCATTGCAAGGCGGGTTCCTCCTCTGAATAATCCATGGAAGATTTTGAACACAAGGACAGTGTACGGCTCTGCAAAACAAGTTCCACATACCACCGTAGAGAGGTTAATATTTCCAAAAATCTAATCTGCTGACACGTTTTGATAGCATGACATCATGCCATGGCCCGGTCATTATTCAAACCGTTTTTCTCAACCAGCACCGCACATATCGCGAGGCGGTTTTCTTGAGACGTCTTGTCAAAGCAGAGATCGTGTTCCCCTTATTACGGGATTCTCATCAATACGGATGTGGGTAACTCAACCGCGCCATCAATTACGGCGCTTGGGGAATAAGCGATTTTACCAGGCAAGTGGGGAGGCGCATCGCCTCCTCCGCCCTTATAAAGGGACAAAGATTCACTATTTTCACCCACGCCTTCTTCCTCCTTGCTTACCCATTCCCGCATACTCGAGCTCCAGCGCCCAAGCTCGCATTCTTCTTCTCAAACCACTCCAAGCATGTCCGGAGCAGGAGGCAAGTGGACGGTCTCCTCCGTCACGGAGGAGAACATCATAAGTTATGGGAAGCCGGATATAAGGCCGCGGATATCGCGCACCGGCTGCCAAATGCAGGGCAGATCATCCCAACACCCGAACCCCATGATAGGGTAGTTTTTCTTACCCACTTTGTCCGCGGACTGGGATTTCCTCTCGACCCGTTTGTCCGCGGGCTCATGTTCTACTACGGGCTGGATTTTCATG